>NW_026453726.1:0-122166 GCF_943734755.1 Anopheles moucheti
GGATCAATTTAGTTGAAATAGACAGTTTTTGCATGAAAACTCATTCCTGGTGGAACTTCATAGCAAAGTACAAAGTTCGTTTTGGATGGATCAATTTAGTTAAAATAGACAGTTTTTGCATGAAAACTCATTCCTGGTGGAACTTCATAGCAAAGTACAAAGTTCGTTTTGGATGGACAAAGTTAGTTGAAATAGACAGTTCTTGCATGAAAACTCATTCCTGGTAGAACTTCATAGCAAAGTACAAAGTTCGTTTTGGATGGATCAATTTAGTTGAAATAGACAGTTTTTGCATGAAAACTCATTCCTGGTGGAACTTCATAGCAAAGTACAAAGTTCGTTTTGGATGGATCAATTTAGTTGAAATAGACAGTTCTTGCATGAAAACTCATTCCTGGTAGAACTTCATAGCAAAGTACAAAGTTCGTTTTAGATGGACAAAGTTAGTTGAAATAGACAGTTTTTGCATGAAAACTCATTCCTGGTGGAACTTCATAGCAAAGTACAAAGTTCGTTTTGGATGGACAAAGTTAGTTGAAATAGACAGTTCTTGCATGAAAACTCATTCCTGGTGGAACTTCATAGCAAAGTACAAAGTTCGTATCGGATGCACCAATTTAGTTGAAATAGACAGTTCTTGCATGAAAACTCATTCCTGGTGGAACTTCATAGCAAAGTACAAAGTTCGTTTTGGATGGACAAAGTTAGTTGAAATAGACAGTTTTTGCATGAAAACTCATTCCTGGTGGAACTTCATAGCAAAGTACAAAGTTCGTTTTGGATGGACAAAGTTAGTTGAAATAGACAGTTTTTGCATAAAAACTCATTCCTGGTGGAACTTCATAGCAAAGTACAAAGTTCGTTTTGGATGGATCAATTTAGTTGAAATAGACAGTTTTTGCATGAAAACTCATTCCTGGTAGAACTTCATAGCAAAGTACAAAGTTCGTTTTAGATGGACAAAGTTAGTTGAAATAGACAGTTTTTGCATGAAAACTCATTCCTGGTGGAACTTCATAGCAAAGTACAAAGTTCGTTTTGGATGGACAAAGTTAGTTGAAATAGACAGTTTTTGCATAAAAACTCATTCCTGGTGGAACTTCATAGCAAAGTACAAAGTTCGTTTTGGATGGACAAAGTTAGTTGAAATAGACAGTTTTTGCATGAAAACTCATTCCTGGTGGAACTTCATAGCAAAGTACAAAGTTCGTTTTGGATGGACAAAGTTAGTTGAAATAGACAGTTTTTGCATAAAAACTCATTCCTGGTGGAACTTCATAGCAAAGTACAAAGTTCGTTTTGGATGGACAAAGTTAGTTGAAATAGACAGTTTTTGCATGAAAACTCATTCCTGGTGGAACTTCATAGCAAAGTACAAAGTTCGTTTTGGATGGACAAAGTTAGTTGAAATAGACAGTTTTTGCATAAAAACTCATTCCTGGTGGAACTTCATAGCAAAGTACAAAGTTCGTTTTGGATGGACAAAGTTAGTTGAAATAGACAGTTTTTGCATAAAAACTCATTCCTGGTGGAACTTCATAGCAAAGTACAAAGTTCGTTTTAGATGGACAAAGTTAGTTGAAATAGACAGTTTTTGCATGAAAACTCATTCCTGGTGGAACTTCATAGCAAAGTACAAAGTTCGTTTTGGATGGACAAAGTTAGTTGAAATAGACAGTTTTTGCATAAAAACTCATTCCTGGTAGAACTTCATAGCAAAGTACAAAGTTCGTTTTAGATGGACAAAGTTAGTTGAAATAGACAGTTTTTGCATGAAAACTCATTCCTGGTGGAACTTCATAGCAAAGTACAAAGTTCGTTTTGGATGGATCAATTTAGTTAAAATAGACAGTTTTTGCATGAAAACTCATTCCTGGTGGAACTTCATAGCAAAGTACAAAGTTCGTTTTGGATGGACAAAGTTAGTTGAAATAGACAGTTTTTGCATGAAAACTCATTCCTGGTGGAACTTCATAGCAAAGTACAAAGTTCGTTTTGGATGGACAAAGTTAGTTGAAATAGACAGTTTTTGCATAAAAACTCATTCCTGGTGGAACTTCATAGCAAAGTACAAAGTTCGTTTTGGATGGATCAATTTAGTTGAAATAGACAGTTCTTGCATGAAAACTCATTCCTGGTAGAACTTCATAGCAAAGTACAAAGTTCGTTTTAGATGGACAAAGTTAGTTGAAATAGACAGTTTTTGCATGAAAACTCATTCCTGGTGGAACTTCATAGCAAAGTACAAAGTTCGTTTTGGATGGACAAAGTTAGTTGAAATAGACAGCTTTTGCATAAAAACTCATTCCTGGTGGAACTTCATAGCAAAGTACAAAGTTCGTTTTGGATGGATCAATTTAGTTGAAATAGACAGTTTTTGCATGAAAACTCATTCCTGGTGGAACTTCATAGCAAAGTACAAAGTTCGTTTTGGATGGACAAAGTTAGTTGAAATAGACAGTTTTTGCATAAAAACTCATTCCTGGTGGAACTTCATAGCAAAGTAAAAAGTTCGTTTTGGATGGACAAAGTTAGTTGAAATAGACAGCTTTTGCATAAAAACTCATTCCTGGTGGAACTTCATAGCAAAGTACAAAGTTCGTTTTGGATGGATCAATTTAGTTGAAATAGACAGTTCTTGCATGAAAACTCATTCCTGGTAGAACTTCATAGCAAAGTACAAAGTTCGTTTTGGATGGACAAAGTTAGTTGAAATAGACAGTTTTTGCATGAAAACTCATTCCTGGTGGAACTTCATAACAAAGTACAAAGTTCGTTTTGGATGGATCAATTTAGTTAAAATAGACAGTTTTTGCATGAAAACTCATTCCTGGTAGAACTTCATAGCAAAGTACAAAGTTCGTTTTGGATGGACAAAGTTAGTTGAAATAGACAGTTCTTGCATGAAAACTCATTCCTGGTGGAACTTCATAGCAAAGTACAAAGTTCGTTTTGGATGGATCAATTTAGTTGAAATAGACAGTTCTTGCATGAAAACTCATTCCTGGTAGAACTTCATAGCAAAGTACAAAGTTCGTTTTAGATGGACAAAGTTAGTTGAAATAGACAGTTTTTGCATGAAAACTCATTCCTGGTGGAACTTCATAGCAAAGTACAAAGTTCGTTTTGGATGGACAAAGTTAGTTAAAATAGACAGTTTTTGCATGAAAACTCATTCCTGGTGGAACTTCATAGCAAAGAACAAAGTTCGTTTTGGATGGACAAAGTTAGTTGAAATAGACAGTTTTTGCATAAAAACTCATTCCTGGTGGAACTTCATAGCAAAGTACAAAGTTCGTTTTGGATGGATCAATTTAGTTAAAATAGACAGTTTTTGCATGAAAACTCATTCCTGGTGGAACTTCATAGCAAAGTACAAAGTTCGTTTTGGATGGACAAAGTTAGTTGAAATAGACAGTTTTTGCATGAAAACTCATTCCTGGTGGAACTTCATAGCAAAGTACAAAGTTCGTTTTGGATGGACAAAGTTAGTTGAAATAGACAGTTTTTGCATAAAAACTCATTCCTGGTGGAACTTCATAGCAAAGTACAAAGTTCGTTTTGGATGGATCAATTTAGTTGAAATAGACAGTTCTTGCATGAAAACTCATTCCTGGTAGAACTTCATAGCAAAGTACAAAGTTCGTTTTAGATGGACAAAGTTAGTTGAAATAGACAGTTTTTGCATGAAAACTCATTCCTGGTGGAACTTCATAGCAAAGTACAAAGTTCGTTTTGGATGGACAAAGTTAGTTGAAATAGACAGCTTTTGCATAAAAACTCATTCCTGGTGGAACTTCATAGCAAAGTACAAAGTTCGTTTTGGATGGATCAATTTAGTTGAAATAGACAGTTTTTGCATGAAAACTCATTCCTGGTGGAACTTCATAGCAAAGTACAAAGTTCGTTTTGGATGGACAAAGTTAGTTGAAATAGACAGTTTTTGCATAAAAACTCATTCCTGGTGGAACTTCATAGCAAAGTAAAAAGTTCGTTTTGGATGGACAAAGTTAGTTGAAATAGACAGCTTTTGCATAAAAACTCATTCCTGGTGGAACTTCATAGCAAAGTACAAAGTTCGTTTTGGATGGACAAAGTTAGTTGAAATAGACAGTTTTTGCATGAAAACTCATTCCTGGTGGAACTTCATAGCAAAGTAAAAAGTTCGTTTTGGAGGGATCAATTTAGTTGAAATAGACAGTTCTTGCATGAAAACTCATTCCTGGTGGAACTTCATAGCAAAGTACAAAGTTCGTTTTGGATGGACAAAGTTAGTTGAAATAGACAGCTTTTGCATAAAAACTCATTCCTGGTGGAACTTCATAGCAAAGTACAAAGTTCGTTTTGGATGGACAAAGTTAGTTGAAATAGACAGTTTTTGCATGAAAACTCATTCCTGGTGGAACTTCATAGCAAAGTACAAAGTTCGTTTTGGATGGACAAAGTTAGTTGAAATAGACAGTTTTTGCATAAAAACTCATTCCTGGTGGAACTTCATAGCAAAGTAAAAAGTTCGTTTTGGATGGACAAAGTTAGTTGAAATAGACAGCTTTTGCATAAAAACTCATTCCTGGTGGAACTTCATAGCAAAGTACAAAGTTCGTTTTGGATGGATCAATTTAGTTGAAATAGACAGTTCTTGCATGAAAACTCATTCCTGGTAGAACTTCATAGCAAAGTACAAAGTTCGTTTTGGATGGACAAAGTTAGTTGAAATAGACAGTTCTTGCATGAAAACTCATTCCTGGTGGAACTTCATAGCAAAGTACAAAGTTCGTTTTGGATGGATCAATTTAGTTGAAATAGACAGTTCTTGCATGAAAACTCATTCCTGGTAGAACTTCATAGCAAAGTACAAAGTTCGTTTTGGATGGACAAAGTTAGTTGAAATAGACAGTTCTTGCATGAAAACTCATTCCTGGTGGAACTTCATAGCAAAGTAAAAAGTTCGTTTTGGATGGACAAAGTTAGTTGAAATAGACAGCTTTTGCATAAAAACTCATTCCTGGTGGAACTTCATAGCAAAGTACAAAGTTCGTTTTGGATGGACAAAGTTAGTTGAAATAGACAGTTTTTGCATGAAAACTCATTCCTGGTGGAACTTCATAGCAAAGTAAAAAGTTCGTTTTGGAGGGATCAATTTAGTTGAAATAGACAGTTCTTGCATGAAAACTCATTCCTGGTGGAACTTCATAGCAAAGTACAAAGTTCGTTTTGGATGGACAAAGTTAGTTGAAATAGACAGCTTTTGCATAAAAACTCATTCCTGGTGGAACTTCATAGCAAAGTACAAAGTTCGTTTTGGATGGACAAAGTTAGTTGAAATAGACAGTTTTTGCATGAAAACTCATTCCTGGTGGAACTTCATAGCAAAGTACAAAGTTCGTTTTGGATGGACAAAGTTAGTTGAAATAGACAGTTTTTGCATAAAAACTCATTCCTGGTGGAACTTCATAGCAAAGTAAAAAGTTCGTTTTGGATGGACAAAGTTAGTTGAAATAGACAGCTTTTGCATAAAAACTCATTCCTGGTGGAACTTCATAGCAAAGTACAAAGTTCGTTTTGGATGGATCAATTTAGTTGAAATAGACAGTTTTTGCATGAAAACTCATTCCTGGTGGAACTTCATAGCAAAGTACAAAGTTCGTTTTGGATGGACAAAGTTAGTTGAAATAGACAGTTTTTGCATAAAAACTCATTCCTGGTGGAACTTCATAGCAAAGTACAAAGTTCGTTTTGGATGGACAAAGTTAGTTGAAATAGACAGCTTTTGCATAAAAACTCATTCCTGGTGGAACTTCATAGCAAAGTACAAAGTTCGTTTTGGATGGACAAAGTTAGTTGAAATAGACAGTTTTTGCATGAAAACTCATTCCTGGTGGAACTTCATAGCAAAGTAAAAAGTTCGTTTTGGAGGGATCAATTTAGTTGAAATAGACAGTTCTTGCATGAAAACTCATTCCTGGTGGAACTTCATAGCAAAGTACAAAGTTCGTTTTGGATGGACAAAGTTAGTTGAAATAGACAGCTTTTGCATAAAAACTCATTCCTGGTGGAACTTCATAGCAAAGTACAAAGTTCGTTTTGGATGGACAAAGTTAGTTGAAATAGACAGTTTTTGCATGAAAACTCATTCCTGGTGGAACTTCATAGCAAAGTACAAAGTTCGTTTTGGATGGACAAAGTTAGTTGAAATAGACAGTTTTTGCATAAAAACTCATTCCTGGTGGAACTTCATAGCAAAGTAAAAAGTTCGTTTTGGATGGACAAAGTTAGTTGAAATAGACAGCTTTTGCATAAAAACTCATTCCTGGTGGAACTTCATAGCAAAGTACAAAGTTCGTTTTGGATGGATCAATTTAGTTGAAATAGACAGTTCTTGCATGAAAACTCATTCCTGGTAGAACTTCATAGCAAAGTACAAAGTTCGTTTTGGATGGACAAAGTTAGTTGAAATAGACAGTTTTTGCATGAAAACTCATTCCTGGTGGAACTTCATAGCAAAGTACAAAGTTCGTTTTGGATGGACGAATTAAGTTGAAATAGACAGTTTTTGTATGAAAACTCATTCCTGGTGGAACTTCATAGCAAAGTACAAAGTTCGAATCAGATGGACGAATTAAGTTGAAATAGACAGTTTTTGCATGAAAACTCATTCCTGGTGGAACTTCATAGCAAAATACAAAGTTCGTTTTAGATGGACAAAGTTAGTTGAAATAGACAGTTTTTGCATAAAAACTCATTCCTGGTGGAACTTCATAGCAAAGTACAAAGTTCGTTTTGGATGGATCAATTTAGTTGAAATAGACAGTTTTTGCATGAAAACTCATTCCTGGTGGAACTTCATAGCAAAGTACAAAGTTCGTTTTGGATGGATCAATTTAGTTGAAATAGACAGTTCTTGCATGAAAACTCATTCCTGGTAGAACTTCATAGCAAAGTACAAAGATCGTATCGGATGGATCAATTTAGTTGAAATAGACAGTTTTTGCATGAAAACTCATTCCTGGTGGAACTTCATAGCAAAGTACAAAGTTCGTTTTAGATGGACAAAGTTAGTTGAAATAGACAGTTTTTGTATGAAAACTCATTCCTGGTGGAACTTCATAGCAAAGTACAAAGTTCGTTTTAGATGGACAAAGTTAGTTGAAAAAGACAGTTTTTGCATGAAAACTCATTCCTGGTGGAACTTCATAGCAAAGTACAAAGTTCGTTTTGGATGGATCAATTTAGTTGAAATAGACAGTTTTTGCATGAAAACTCATTCGTGGTGGAACTTCATAGCAAAGTACAAAGTTCGTTTTGGATGGATCAATTTAGTTGAAATAGACAGTTTTTGCATGAAAACTCATTCCTGGTGGAACTTCATAGCAAAGTACAAAGTTCGTTTTGGATGGACAAAGTTAGTTGAAATAGACAGTTTTTGCATAAAAACTCATTCCTGGTGGAACTTCATAGCAAAGTACAAAGTTCGTTTTGGATGGATCAATTTAGTTGAAATAGACAGTTTCTGCATAAAAACTCATTCCTGGTGGAACTTCATAGCAAAGTACAAAGTTCGTTTTGGATGGATCAATTTAGTTGAAATAGACAGTTCTTGCATGAAAACTCATTCCTGGTAGAACTTCATAGCAAAGTACAAAGTTCGTATCGGATGGACGAATTAAGTTGAAATAGACAGTTTTTGCATGAAAACTCATTCCTGGTGGAACTTCATAGCAAAGAACAAAGTTCGTTTTGGATGGATCAATTTAGTTGAAATAGACAGTTTTTGCATGAAAACTCATTCCTGGTGGAACTTCATAGCAAAGTACAAAGTTCGTTTTGGATGGATCAATTTAGTTAAAATAGACAGTTTTTGCATGAAAACTCATTCCTGGTGGAACTTCATAGCAAAGTACAAAGTTCGTTTTGGATGGACAAAGTTAGTTGAAATAGACAGTTCTTGCATGAAAACTCATTCCTGGTAGAACTTCATAGCAAAGTACAAAGTTCGTTTTGGATGGATCAATTTAGTTGAAATAGACAGTTTTTGCATGAAAACTCATTCCTGGTGGAACTTCATAGCAAAGTACAAAGTTCGTTTTGGATGGATCAATTTAGTTGAAATAGACAGTTCTTGCATGAAAACTCATTCCTGGTAGAACTTCATAGCAAAGTACAAAGTTCGTTTTAGATGGACAAAGTTAGTTGAAATAGACAGTTTTTGCATGAAAACTCATTCCTGGTGGAACTTCATAGCAAAGTACAAAGTTCGTTTTGGATGGACAAAGTTAGTTGAAATAGACAGTTCTTGCATGAAAACTCATTCCTGGTGGAACTTCATAGCAAAGTACAAAGTTCGTATCGGATGCACCAATTTAGTTGAAATAGACAGTTCTTGCATGAAAACTCATTCCTGGTGGAACTTCATAGCAAAGTACAAAGTTCGGTTTGGATGGACAAAGTTAGTTGAAATAGACAGTTTTTGCATGAAAACTCATTCCTGGTGGAACTTCATAGCAAAGTACAAAGTTCGTTTTGGATGGACAAAGTTAGTTGAAATAGACAGTTTTTGCATAAAAACTCATTCCTGGTGGAACTTCATAGCAAAGTACAAAGTTCGTTTTGGATGGATCAATTTAGTTGAAATAGACAGTTTTTGCATGAAAACTCATTCCTGGTAGAACTTCATAGCAAAGTACAAAGTTCGTTTTAGATGGACAAAGTTAGTTGAAATAGACAGTTTTTGCATGAAAACTCATTCCTGGTGGAACTTCATAGCAAAGTACAAAGTTCGTTTTGGATGGACAAAGTTAGTTGAAATAGACAGTTTTTGCATAAAAACTCATTCCTAGTGGAACTTCATAGCAAAGTACAAAGTTCGTTTTGGATGGATCAATTTAGTTGAAATAGACAGTTTTTGCATGAAAACTCATTCCTGGTGGAACTTCATAGCAAAGTACAAAGTTCGTTTTGGATGGACAAAGTTAGTTGAAATAGACAGTTTTTGCATGAAAACTCATTCCTGGTGGAACTTCATAGCAAAGTACAAAGTTCGTTTTGGATGGACAAAGTTAGTTGAAATAGACAGTTTTTGCATAAAAACTCATTCCTGGTGGAACTTCATAGCAAAGTACAAAGTTCGTTTTGGATGGATCAATTTAGTTGAAATAGACAGTTCTTGCATGAAAACTCATTCCTGGTAGAACTTCATAGCAAAGTACAAAGTTCGTTTTAGATGGACAAAGTTAGTTGAAATAGACAGTTTTTGCATGAAAACTCATTCCTGGTGGAACTTCATAGCAAAGTACAAAGTTCGTTTTGGATGGACAAAGTTAGTTGAAATAGACAGCTTTTGCATAAAAACTCATTCCTGGTGGAACTTCATAGCAAAGTACAAAGTTCGTTTTGGATGGACAAAGTTAGTTGAAATAGACAGTTTTTGCATGAAAACTCATTCCTGGTGGAACTTCATAGCAAAGAACAAAGTTCGTTTTGGATGGATCAATTTAGTTGAAATAGACAGTTTTTGCATAAAAACTCATTCCTGGTGGAACTTCATAGCAAAGTACAAAGTTCGTTTTGGATGGACAAAGTTAGTTGAAATAGACAGTTTTTGCATAAAAACTCATTCCTGGTGGAACTTCATAGCAAAGTACAAAGTTCGTTTTGGATGGATCAATTTAGTTGAAATAGACAGTTTTTGCATGTAAACTCATTCCTGGTGGAACTTCATAGCAAAGAACAAAGTTCGTATCGGATGCACCAATTTAGTTGAAATAGACAGTTTTTGCATGAAAACTCATTCCTGGTGGAACTTCATAGCAAAGAACAAAGTTCGTTTTGGATGGATCAATTTAGTTGAAATAGACAGTTTTTGCATGAAAACTCATTCCTGGTGGAACTTCTTAGCAAAGTACAAAGTTCGTTTTGGATGGATCAATTTAGTTAAAATAGACAGTTTTTGCATGAAAACTCATTCCTGGTGGAACTTCATAGCAAAGTACAAAGTTCGTTTTGGATGGACAAAGTTAGTTGAAATAGACAGTTTTTGCATGAAAACTCATTCCTGGTGGAACTTCATAGCAAAGAACAAAGTTCGTTTTGGATGGATCAATTTAGTTGAAATAGACAGTTTTTGCATGAAAACTCATTCCTGGTGGAACTTCATAGCAAAGTACAAAGTTCGTTTTGGATGGATCAATTTAGTTAAAATAGACAGTTTTTGCATGAAAACTCATTCCTGGTGGAACTTCATAGCAAAGTACAAAGTTCGTTTTGGATGGACAAAGTTAGTTGAAATAGACAGTTCTTGCATGAAAACTCATTCCTGGTGGAACTTCATAGCAAAGTACAAAGTTCGTTTTGGATGGACAAAGTTAGTTGAAATAGACAGTTCTTGCATGAAAACTCATTCCTGGTGGAACTTCATAGCAAAGAACAAAGTTCGTTTTGGATGGATCAATTTAGTTGAAATAGACAGTTTTTGCATGAAAACTCATTCCTGGTGGAACTTCATAGCAAAGAACAAAGTTCGTTTTGGATGGATCAATTTAGTTAAAATTGACAGTTTTTGCATGAAAACTCATTCCTGGTGGAACTTCATAGCAAAGTACAAAGTTCGTTTTGGATGGATCAATTTAGTTGAAATAGACAGTTCTTGCATGAAAACTCATTCCTGGTAGAACTTCATAGCAAAGTACAAAGTTCGTTTTGGATGGATCAATTTAGTTGAAATAGACAGTTTTTGCATGAAAACTCATTCCTGGTGGAACTTCATAGCAAAGTACAAAGTTCGTTTTGGATGGATCAATTTAGTTGAAATAGACAGTTTTTGCATGTAAACTCATTCCTGGTGGAACTTCATAGCAAAGAACAAACTTCGTATCGGATGCACCAATTTAGTTGAAATAGACAGTTTTTGCATGAAAACTCATTCCTGGTGGAACTTCATAGCAAAGAACAAAGTTCGTATCGGATGCACCAATTTAGTTGAAATAGACAGTTTTTGCATGAAAACTCATTCCTGGTGGAACTTCATAGCAAAGAACAAAGTTCGTTTTGGATGGATCAATTTAGTTGAAATAGACAGTTTTTGCATAAAAACTCATTCCTGGTGGAACTTCATAGCAAAGTACAAAGTTCGTTTTGGATGGACGAATTAAGTTGAAATAGACAGTTTTTGCATAAAAACTCATTCCTGGTGGAACTTCATAGCAAAGAACAAAGTTCGTATCGGATGCACCAATTTAGTTGAAATAGACAGTTTTTGCATGAAAACTCATTCCTGGTGGAACTTCATAGCAAAGAACAAAGTTCGTTTTGGATGGATCAATTTAGTTGAAATAGACAGTTTTTGCATGAAAACTCATTCCTGGTGGAACTTCTTAGCAAAGTACAAAGTTCGTTTTGGATGGATCAATTTAGTTGAAATAGACAGTTTTTGCATGTAAACTCATTCCTGGTGGAACTTCATAGCAAAGAACAAAGTTCGTATCGGATGCACCAATTTAGTTGAAATAGACAGTTTTTGCATAAAAACTCATTCCTGGTGGAACTTCATAGCAAAGTACAAAGTTCGTTTTGGATGGATCAATTTAGTTGAAATAGACAGTTTTTGCATGAAAACTCATTCCTGGTGGAACTTCATAGCAAAGTACAAAGTTCGTTTTGGATGGACAAAGTTAGTTGGAATAGACAGTTTTTGCATGAAAACTCATTCCTGGTGGAACTTCATAGCAAAGTACAAAGTTCGTTTTGGATGGACAAAGTTAGTTGAAATAGACAGTTTTTGCATGAAAACTCATTCCTGGTGGAACTTCATAGCAAAGTACAAAGTTCGAATCAGATGGACGAATTAAGTTGAAATAGACAGTTTTTGCATGAAAACTCATTCCTGGTAGAACTTCATAGCAAAGTACAAAGTTCGTTTTGGATGGACAAAGTTAGTTGAAATAGACAGTTCTTGCATGAAAACTCATTCCTGGTGGAACTTCATAGCAAAGTACAAAGTTCGTTTTGGATGGACAAAGTTAGTTGAAATAGACAGTTTTTGCATGAAAACTCATTCCTGGTGGAACTTCATAGCAAAGTACAAAGTTCGTTTTGGATGGATCAATTTAGTTGAAATAGACAGTTTTTGCATGAAAACTCATTCCTGGTGGAACTTCATAGCAAAGTACAAAGTTCGTTTTGGATGGACAAAGTTAGTTGAAATAGACAGTTTTTGCATGAAAACTCATTCCTGGTAGAACTTCATAGCAAAGTACAAAGTTCGTTTTGGATGGATCAATTTAGTTGAAATAGACAGTTTTTGCATGAAAACTCATTCCTGGTGGAACTTCATAGCAAAGTACAAAGTTCGTTTTGGATGGACAAAGTTAGTTGAAATAGACAGTTTTTGCATGAAAACTCATTCCTGGTAGAACTTCATAGCAAAGTACAAAGTTCGTTTTAGATGGACAAAGTTAGTTGAAATAGACAGTTTTTGCATGAAAACTCATTCCTGGTGGAACTTCATAGCAAAGTACAAAGTTCGTTTTGGATGGATCAATTTAGTTGAAATAGACAGTTTTTGCATGAAAACTCATTCCTGGTGGAACTTCATAGCAAAGTACAAAGTTCGTTTTGGATGGACAAAGTTAGTTGAAATAGACAGTTCTTGCATGAAAACTCATTCCTGGTGGAACTTCATAGCAAAGTACAAAGTTCGTTTTGGATGGACAAAGTTAGTTGAAATAGACAGTTCTTGCATGAAAACTCATTCCTGGTAGAACTTCATAGCAAAGTACAAAGTTCGTTTTGGATGGATCAATTTAGTTGAAATAGACAGTTTTTGCATGAAAACTCATTCCTGGTAGAACTTCATAGCAAAGTACAAAGTTCGTTTTAGATGGACAAAGTTAGTTGAAATAGACAGTTTTTGCATGAAAACTCATTCCTGGTAGAACTTCATAGCAAAGTACAAAGTTCGTTTTGGATGGACAAAGTTAGTTGAAATAGACAGTTCTTGCATGAAAACTCATTCCTGGTGGAACTTCATAGCAAAGTACAAAGTTCGTTTTGGATGGACAAAGTTAGTTGAAATAGACAGTTCTTGCATGAAAACTCATTCCTGGTGGAACTTCATAGCAAAGTACAAAGTTCGTTTTGGATGGACAAAGTTAGTTGAAATAGACAGTTTTTGCATGAAAACTCATTCCTGGTAGAACTTCATAGCAAAGTACAAAGTTCGTTTTGGATGGATCAATTTAGTTGAAATAGACAGTTTTTGCATGAAAACTCATTCCTGGTAGAACTTCATAGCAAAGTACAAAGTTCGTTTTGGATGCATCAATTTAGTTGAAATAGACAGTTTTTGCATGAAAACTCATTCCTGGTGGAACTTCATAGCAAAGTACAAAGTTCGTTTTGGATGGACAAAGTTAGTTGAAATAGACAGTTCTTGCATGAAAACTCATTCCTGGTGGAACTTCATAGCAAAGTACAAAGTTCGTTTTGGATGGACAAAGTTAGTTGAAATAGACAGTTCTTGCATGAAAACTCATTCCTGGTGGAACTTCATAGCAAAGTACAAAGTTCGTTTTGGATGGACAAAGTTAGTTGAAATAGACAGTTTTCGCATGAAAACTCATTCCTGGTAGAACTTCATAGCAAAGTACAAAGTTCGTTTTAGATGGACAAAGTTAGTTGAAATAGACAGTTTTTGCATGAAAACTCATTCCTGGTGGAACTTCATAGCAAAGTACAAAGTTCGTTTTGGATGGATCAATTTAGTTGAAATAGACAGTTTTTGCATGTAAACTCATTCCTGGTGGAACTTCATAGCAAAGAACAAAGTTCGTATCGGATGCACCAATTTTGTTGAAATAGACAGTTTTTGCATGAAAACTCATTCCTGGTGGAACTTCATAGCAAAGAACAAAGTTCGTTTTGGATGGATCAATTTAGTTGAAATAGACAGTTTTTGCATGAAAACTCATTCCTGGTGGAACTTCTTAGCAAAGTACAAAGTTCGTTTTGGATGGATCAATTTAGTTAAAATAGACAGTTTTTGCATGAAAACTCATTCCTGGTGGAACTTCATAGCAAAGTACAAAGTTCGTTTTAGATGGACAAAGTTAGTTGAAATAGACAGTTTTTGCATGAAAACTCATTCCTGGTGGAACTTCATAGCAAAGTACAAAGTTCGTTTTGGATGGACAAAGTTAGTTGAAATAGACAGTTTTTGCATAAAAACTCATTCCTGGTGGAACTTCATAGCAAAGTACAAAGTTCGTTTTGGATGGATCAATTTAGTTGAAATAGACAGTTTTTGCATGAAAACTCATTCCTGGTGGAACTTCATAGCAAAGTACAAAGTTCGTTTTGGATGGATCAATTTAGTTGAAATAGACAGTTTTTGCATAAAAACTCATTCCTGGTGGAACTTCATAGCAAAGTACAAAGTTCGTTTTGGATGGACAAAGTTAGTTGAAATAGACAGTTTTTGCATGAAAACTCATTCCTAGTGGAACTTCATAGCAAAGTACAAAGTTCGTTTTGGATGGACGAATTAAGTTGAAATAGACAGTTTTTGTATGAAAACTCATTCCTGGTGGAACTTCATAGCAAAGTACAAAGTTCGTTTTGGATGGACAAAGTTAGTTGAAATAGACAGTTTTTGCATGAAAACTCATTCCTTGTGGAACTTCATAGCAAAGTACAAAGTTCGTTTTGGATGGACAAAGTTAGTTGAAATAGACAGTTTTTGCATAAAAACTCATTCCTGGTGGAACTTCATAGCAAAGTACAAAGTTCGTTTTGGATGGACAAAGTTAGTTGAAATAGACAGTTTTTGCATAAAAACTCATTCCTGGTGGAACTTCATAGCAAAGTACAAAGTTCGTTTTGGATGGATCAATTTAGTTGAAATAGACAGTTCTTGCATGAAAACTCATTCCTGGTGGAACTTCATAGCAAAGTAAAAAGTTCGTTTTGGATGGATCAATTTAGTTGAAATAGACAGTTTTTGCATGAAAACTCATTCCTGGTGGAACTTCATAGCAAAGTACAAAGTTCGTTTTGGATGGACAAAGTTAGTTGAAATAGACAGTTTTTGCATGAAAACTCATTCCTAGTGGAACTTCATAGCAAAGTACAAAGTTCGTTTTGGATGGACGAATTAAGTTGAAATAGACAGTTTTTGTATGAAAACTCATTCCTGGTGGAACTTCATAGCAAAGTACAAAGTTCGAATCAGATGGACGAATTAAGTTGAAATAGACAGTTTTTGCATGAAAACTCATTCCTGGTGGAACTTCATAGCAAAGTACAAAGTTCGAATCAGATGGACGAATTAAGTTGAAATAGACAGTTTTTGCATGAAAACTCATTCCTGGTAGAACTTCATAGCAAAGTACAAAGTTCGTTTTAGATGGACAAAGTTAGTTGAAATAGACAGTTTTTGCATGAAAACTCATTCCTGGTGGAACTTCATAGCAAAGTACAAAGTTCGTTTTGGATGGATCAATTTAGTTGAAATAGACAGTTTTTGCATGAAAACTCATTCCTGGTGGAACTTCATAGCAAAGTACAAAGTTCGTTTTGGATGGACAAAGTTAGTTGAAATAGACAGTTTTTGCATGAAAACTCATTCCTGGTAGAACTTCATAGCAAAGTACAAAGTTCGTTTTAGATGGACAAAGTTAGTTGAAATAGACAGTTTTTGCATGAAAACTCATTCCTGGTGGAACTTCATAGCAAAGTACAAAGTTCGTTTTGGATGGATCAATTTAGTTGAAATAGACAGTTTTTGCATGAAAACTCATTCCTGGTGGAACTTCATAGCAAAGTACAAAGTTCGTTTTGGATGGATCAATTTAGTTGAAATAGACAGTTTTTGCATGAAAACTCATTCCTGGTAGAACTTCATAGCAAAGTACAAAGTTCGTTTTGGATGGACGAATTAAGTTGAAATAGACAGTTTTTGTATGAAAACTCATTCCTGGTGGAACTTCATAGCAAAGTACAAAGTTCGAATCAGATGGACAAAGTTAGTTGAAATAGACAGTTTTTGCATGAAAACTCATTCCTGGTGGAACTTCATAGCAAAGTACAAAGTTCGTTTTGGATGGACAAAGTTAGTTGAAATAGACAGTTTTTGCATGAAAACTCATTCCTGGTGGAACTTCATAGCAAAGTACAAAGTTCGTTTTGGATGGATCAATTTAGTTGAAATAGACAGTTTTTGCATGAAAACTCATTCCTGGTGGAACTTCATAGCAAAGTACAAAGTTCGTTTTGGATGGATCAATTTAGTTGAAATAGACAGTTTTTGCATAAAAACTCATTCCTGGTGGAACTTCATAGCAAAGTACAAAGTTCGTTTTGGATGGATCAATTTAATTGAAATAGACAGTTTTTGCATGAAAACTCATTCCTGGTGGAACTTCATAGCAAAGTACAAAGTTCGTTTTGGATGGATCAATTTAGTTGGAATAGACAGTTTTTGCATGAAAACTCATTCCTGGTGGAACTTCATAGCAAAGTACAAAGTTCGTTTTGGATGGACGAATTAAGTTGAAATAGACAGTTTTTGCATGAAAACTCATTCCTGGTGGAACTTCATAGCAAAGTACAAAGTTCGTTTTGGATGGATCAATTTAGTTGAAATAGACAGTTTTTGCATAAAAACTCATTCCTGGTGGAACTTCATAGCAAAGTACAAAGTTCGTTTTGGATGGATCAATTTAGTTGAAATAGACAGTTTTTGCATGAAAACTCATTCCTGGTGGAACTTCATAGCAAAGTACAAAGTTCGTTTTGGATGGACAAAGTTAGTTGGAATAGACAGTTTTTGCATGAAAACTCATTCCTGGTGGAACTTCATAGCAAAGTACAAAGTTCGTTTTGGATGGACAAAGTTAGTTGAAATAGACAGTTTTTGCATGAAAACTCATTCCTGGTGGAACTTCATAGCAAAGTAAAAAGTTCGTTTTGGATGGATCAATTTAGTTGAAATAGACAGTTTTTGCATGAAAACTCATTCCTGGTGGAACTTCATAGCAAAGTACAAAGTTCGTTTTGGATGGACAAAATTAGTTGAAATAGACAGTTTTTGTATGAAAACTCATTCCTGGTGGAACTTCATAGCAAAGTACAAAGTTCGAATCAGATGGACGAATTAAGTTGAAATAGACAGTTTTTGCATGAAAACTCATTCCTGGTGGAACTTCATAGCAAAGTACAAAGTTCGAATCAGATGGACGAATTAAGTTGAAATAGACAGTTTTTGCATGAAAACTCATTCCTGGTAGAACTTCATAGCAAAGTACAAAGTTCGTTTTAGATGGACAAAGTTAGTTGAAATAGACAGTTTTTGCATGAAAACTCATTCCTGGTGGAAGTTCATAGCAAAGTACAAAGTTCGTTTTGGATGGACAAAGTTAGTTGAAATAGACAGTTTTTGCATGAAAACTCATTCCTGGTGGAACTTCATAGCAAAGTACAAAGTTCGTTTTGGATGGATCAATTTAGTTGAAATAGACAGTTTTTGCATGAAAACTCATTCCTGGTGGAACTTCATAGCAAAGTACAAAGTTCGTTTTGGATGGACAAAGTTAGTTGAAATAGACAGTTTTTGCATGAAAACTCATTCCTGGTGGAACTTCATAGCAAAGTACAAAGTTCGTTTTGGATGGATCAATTAAGTTGAAATAGACAGTTTTTGTATGAAAACTCATTCCTGGTGGAACTTCATAGCAAAGTACAAAGTTCGAATCAGATGGACAAAGTTAGTTGAAATAGACAGTTTTTGCATGAAAACTCATTCCTGGTGGAACTTCATAGCAAAGTACAAAGTTCGTTTTGGATGGACAAAGTTAGTTGAAATAGACAGTTTTTGCATGAAAACTCATTCCTGGTGGAACTTCATAGCAAAGTACATAGTTCGTTTTGGATGAATCAATTTAGTTGAAATAGACAGTTTTTGCATGAAAACTCATTCCTGGTGGAACTTCATAGCAAAGTACAAAGTTCGTTTTGGATGGACAAAGTTAGTTGAAATAGACAGTTTTTGCATGAAAACTCATTCCTGGTGGAACTTCATAGCAAAGTACAAAGTTCGTTTTGGATGGACGAATTAAGTTGAAATAGACAGTTTTTGTATGAAAACTCATTCCTTGTGGAACTTCATAGCAAAGTACAAAGTTCGAATCAGATGGACGAATTAAGTTGAAATAGACAGTTTTTGCATGAAAACTCATTCCTGGTGGAACTTCATAGCAAAGTACAAAGTTCGTTTTGGATGGACAAAGTTAGGTGAAATAGACAGTTTTTGTATGAAAACTCATTCCTGGTGGAACTTCATAGCAAAGTACAAAGTTCGTTTTGGATGGATCAATTTAGTTGAAATAGACAGTTTTTGTATGAAAACTCATTCCTGGTGGAACTTCATAGCAAAGTACAAAGTTCGTTTTGGATGGACGAATTAAGTTGAAATAGACAGTTTTTGTATGAAAACTCATTCCTTGTGGAACTTCATAGCAAAGTACAAAGTTCGAATCAGATGGACGAATTAAGTTGAAATAGACAGTTTTTGCATGAAAACTCATTCCTGGTGGAACTTCATAGCAAAGTACAAAGTTCGTTTTGGATGGACAAAGTTAGTTGAAATAGACAGTTTTTGTATGAAAACTCATTCCTTGTGGAACTTCATAGCAAAGTACAAAGTTCGAATCAGATGGACGAATTAAGTTGAAATAGACAGTTTTTGCATGAAAACTCATTCCTGGTGGAACTTCATAGCAAAGTACAAAGTTCGTTTTGGATGGACAAAGTTAGTTGAAATAGACAGTTTTTGTATGAAAACTCATTCCTGGTGGAACTTCATAGCAAAGTACAAAGTTCGTTTTGGATGGATCAATTTAGTTGAAATAGACAGTTTTTGCATGAAAACTCATTCCTGGTGGAACTTCATAGCAAAGTACAAAGTTCGTTTTGGATGGATCAATTTAGTTGGAATAGACAGTTTTTGCATGAAAACTCATTCCTGGTAGAACTTCATAGCAAAGTACAAAGTTCGTTTTGGATGGACAAAGTTAGTTGAAATAGACAGTTTTTGTATGAAAACTCATTCCTGGTGGAACTTCATAGCAAAGTACAAAGTTCGTTTTGGATGGATCAATTTAGTTGGAATAGACAGTTTTTGCATGAAAACTCATTCCTGGTAGAACTTCATAGCAAAGTACAAAGTTCGTTTTGGATGGACAAAGTTAGTTGAAATAGACAGTTTTTGCATAAAAACTCATTCCTGGTGGAACTTCATAGCAAAGTACAAAGTTCGTTTTGGATGGACAAAGTTAGTTGAAATAGACAGTTTTTGCATGAAAACTCATTCCTGGTGGAACTTCATAGCAAAGTACAAAGTTCGAATCAGCTGGACGAACTAAGTTGAAATAGACAGTTTTTGCATGAAAACTCATTCCTGGTGGAACTTCATAGCAAAGTACAAAGTTCGTTTTAGATGGACAAAGTTAGTTGAAATAGACAGTTTTTGCATGAAAACTCATTCCTGGTGGAACTTCATAGCAAAGTACAAAGTTCGTTTTGGATGGATCAATTTAGTTGAAATAGACAGTTTTTGCATGAAAACTCATTCCTGGTGGAACTTCATAGCAAAGTACAAAGTTCGTTTTGGATGGACAAAGTTAGTTGAAATAGACAGTTTTTGCATGAAAACTCATTCCTGGTGGAACTTCATAGCAAAGTACAAAGTTCGTTTTGGATGGACAAAGTTAGTTGAAATAGACAGTTTTTGCATAAAAACTCATTCCTGGTGGAACTTCATAGCAAAGTACAAAGTTCGTTTTGGATGGACAAAGTTAGTTGAAATAGACAGTTTTTGCATGAAAACTCATTCCTGGTGGAACTTCATAGCAAAGTACAAAGTTCGTTTTGGATGGACAAAGTTAGTTGAAATAGACAGTTTTTGCATAAAAACTCATTCCTGGTGGAACTTCATAGCAAAGTACAAAGTTCGTTTTGGATGGACAAAGTTAGTTGAAATAGACAGTTTTTGCATGAAAACTCATTCCTGGTGGAACTTCATAGCAAAGTACAAAGTTCGTTTTGGATGGACAAAGTTAGTTGAAATAGACAGTTTTTGCATGAAAACTCATTCCTGGTGGAACTTCATAGCAAAGTACAAAGTTCGTTTTGGATGGACAAAGTTAGTTGAAATAGACAGTTTTTGCATGAAAACTCATTCCTGGTGGAACTTCATAGCAAAGTACAAAGTTCGTTTTGGATGGACAAAGTTAGTTGAAATAGACAGTTTTTGCATGAAAACTCATTCCTGGTGGAACTTCATAGCAAAGTACAAAGTTCGTTTTGGATGGATCAATTTAGTTGAAATAGACAGTTTTTGCATGAAAACTCATTCCTGGTGGAACTTCATAGCAAAGTACAAAGTTCGTTTTGGATGGATCAATTTAGTTGAAATAGACAGTTTTTGCATGAAAACTCATTCCTGGTGGAACTTCATAGCAAAGTACAAAGTTCGTTTTGGATGGATCAATTTAGTTGAAATAGACAGTTTTTGCATGAAAACTCATTCCTGGTGGAACTTCATAGCAAAGTACAAAGTTCGTTTTGGATGGATCAATTTAGTTGAAATAGACAGTTTTTGCATGAAAACTCATTCCTGGTGGAACTTCATAGCAAAGTACAAAGTTCGTTTTGGATGGATCAATTTAGTTGAAATAGACAGTTTTTGCATGTAAACTCATTCCTGGTGGAACTTCATAGCAAAGTACAAAGTTCGTTTTGGATGGACAAAGTTAGTTGAAATAGACAGTTTTTGCATGAAAACTCATTCCTGGTGGAACTTCATAGCAAAGTACAAAGTTCGAATCGGATGGACAAAGTTAGTTGAAATAGACAGTTTTTGCATAAAAACTCATTCCTGGTGGAACTTCATAGCGAAGTACAAAGTTCGTTTTGGATGGACAAAGTTAGTTGAAATAGACAGTTCTTCCTGGTGGAACTTCATAGCAAAGTACAAAGTTCGTTTTGGATGGATCAATTTAGTTGAAATAGACAGTTTTTGCATGAAAACTCATTCCTGGTGGAACTTCATAGCAAAGTACAAAGTTCGTTTTGGATGGACAAAATTAGTTGAAATAGACAGTTTTTGCATGAAAACTCATTCCTGGTGGAACTTCATAGCAAAGTACAAAGTTCGTATCGGATGGATCAATTTAGTTGAAATAGACAGTTTTTGCATGAAAACTCATTCCTGGTGGAACTTCATAGCAAAGTACAAAGTTCGTTTTGGATGGACAAAGTTAGTTGAAATAGACAGTTTTTGCATGAAAACTCATTCCTGGTGGAACTTCATAGCAAAGTACAAAGTTCGTTTTGGATGGATCAATTTAGTTGAAATAGACAGTTTTTGCATGAAAACTCATTCCTGGTGGAACTTCATAGCAAAGTACAAAGTTCGTTTTGGATGGACAAAGTTAGTTGAAATAGACAGTTCTTGCATGAAAACTCATTCCTGGTAGAACTTCATAGCAAAGTACAAAGTTCGTATCGGATGGATCAATTTAGTTGAAATAGACAGTTTTTGCATGAAAACTCATTCCTGGTGGAACTTCATAGCAAAGAACAAAGTTCGTTTTGGATGGATCAATTTAGTTGAAATAGACAGTTTTTGCATGAAAACTCATTCGTGGTGGAACTTCATAGCAAAGTACAAAGTTCGTTTTGGATGGATCAATTTAGTTGAAATAGACAGTTTTTGCATGAAAACTCATTCCTGGTGGAACTTCATAGCAAAGTACAAAGTTCGTTTTGGATGGACAAAGTTAGTTGAAATAGACAGTTTTTGCATAAAAACTCATTCCTGGTGGAACTTCATAGCAAAGTACAAAGTTCGTTTTGGATGGATCAATTTAGTTGAAATAGACAGTTTTTGCATAAAAACTCATTCCTGGTGGAACTTCATAGCAAAGTACAAAGTTCGTTTTGGATGGACAAAGTTAGTTGAAATAGACAGTTTTTGCATGAAAACTCATTCCTGGTGGAACTTCATAGCAAAGTACAAAGTTCGTTTTGGATGGATCAATTTAGTTGAAATAGACAGTTTTTGCATGAAAACTCATTCCTGGTGGAACTTCATAGCAAAGTACAAAGTTCGTTTTGGATGGATCAATTTAGTTGAAATAGACAGTTTTTGCATAAAAACTCATTCCTGGTGGAACTTCATAGCAAAGTACAAAGTTCGTTTTGGATGGACAAAGTTAGTTGAAATAGACAGTTTTTGCATGAAAACTCATTCCTGGTGGAACTTCATAGCAAAGTACAAAGTTCGTTTTGGATGGATCAATTTAGTTGAAATAGACAGTTCTTGCATGAAAACTCATTCCTGGTGGAACTTCATAGCAAAGTACAAAGTTCGTATCGGATGGATCAATTTAGTTGAAATAGACAGTTTTTGCATGAAAACTCATTCCTGGTGGAACTTCATAGCAAAGAACAAAGTTCGTTTTGGATGGACGAATTAAGTTGAAATAGACAGTTTTTGCATGAAAACTCATTCCTGGTGGAACTTCATAGCAAAGTACAAAGTTCGTTTTGGATGGACAAAGTTAGTTGAAATAGACAGTTCTTGCATGAAAACTCATTCCTGGTAGAACTTCATAGCAAAGTACAAAGTTCGTATCGGATGGATCAATTTAGTTGAAATAGACAGTTTTTGCATGAAAACTCATTCCTGGTGGAACTTCATAGCAAAGTACAAAGTTCGTTTTGGATGGACAAAGTTAGTTGAAATAGACAGTTTTTGCATGAAAACTCATTCCTGGTGGAACTTCATAGCAAAGTACAAAGTTCGTTTTGGATGGACAAAGTTAGTTGAAATACAGTTTTTGCATAAAAACTCATTCCTGGTGGAACTTCATAGCAAAGTACAAAGTTCGTTTTGGATGGATCAATTTAGTTGAAATAGACAGTTCTTGCATGAAAACTCATTCCTGGTAGAACTTCATAGCAAAGTACAAAGTTCGTTTTAGATGGACAAAGTTAGTTGAAATACAGTTTTTGCATAAAAACTCATTCCTGGTGGAACTTCATAGCAAAGTACAAAGTTCGTATCGGATGGATCAATTTAGTTGAAATAGACAGTTTTTGCATGAAAACTCATTTCTGGTGGAACTTCATAGCAAAGAACAAAGTTCGTTTTGGATGGACGAATTAAGTTGAAATAGACAGTTTTTGCATGAAAACTCATTCGTGGTGGAACTTCATAGCAAAGTACAAAGTTCGTTTTGGATGGATCAATTTAGTTGAAATAGACAGTTTTTGCATGAAAACTCATTCCTGGTGGAACTTCATAGCAAAGTACAAAGTTCGTTTTGGATGGATCAATTTAGTTGAAATAGACAGTTTTTGCATGAAAACTCATTCCTGGTGGAACTTCATAGCAAAGAACAAAGTTCGTTTTGGATGGATCAATTTAGTTGAAATAGACAGTTTTTGCATGAAAACTCATTCCTGGTGGAACTTCATAGCAAAGTACAAAGTTCGTTTTGGATGGATCAATTTAGTTGAAATAGACAGTTTTTGCATGAAAACTCATTCCTGGTGGAACTTCATAGCAAAGTACAAAGTTCGTTTTGGATGGATCAATTTAGTTGAAATAGACAGTTTTTGCATGAAAACTCATTCCTGGTGGAACTTCATAGCAAAGTACAAAGTTCGTTTTGGATGGACAAAGTTAGTTGAAATAGACAGTTTTTGCATAAAAACTCATTCCTGGTGGAACTTCATAGCAAAGTACAAAGTTCGTTTTGGATGGATCAATTTAGTTGAAATAGACAGTTTTTGCATGAAAACTCATTCCTGGTGGAACTTCATAGCAAAGTACAAAGTTCGTTTTGGATGGACGATTTAAGTTGAAATAGACAGTTTTTGTATGAAAACTCATTCCTGGTGGAACTTCATAGCAAAGTACAAAGTTCGTTTTGGATGGATCAATTTAGTTGAAATAGACAGTTTTTGCATGAAAACTTATTCCTGGTAGAACTTCATAGCAAAGTACAAAGTTCGTTTTAGATGGACAAAGTTAGTTGAAATAGACAGTTTTTGCATGAAAACTCATTCCTGGTGGAACTTCATAGCAAAGTACAAAGTTCGTTTTGGATGGATCAATTTAGTTGAAATAGACAGTTTTTGCATGAAAACTCATTCCTGGTGGAACTTCATAGCAAAGTACAAAGTTCGTTTTGGATGGACGATTTAAGTTGAAATAGACAGTTTTTGTATGAAAACTCATTCCTGGTGGAACTTCATAGCAAAGTACAAAGTTCGTTTTGGATGGATCAATTTAGTTGAAATAGACAGTTTTTGCATGAAAACTCATTCCTGGTGGAACTTCATAGCAAAGTACAAAGTTCGTTTTGGATGGACAAAGTTAGTTGAAATAGACAGTTCTTGCATGAAAACTCATTCCTGGTGGAACTTCATAGCAAAGTACAAAGTTCGTATCGGATGGATCAATTTAGTTGAAATAGACAGTTTTTGCATGAAAACTCATTCCTGGTGGAACTTCATAGCAAAGAACAAAGTTCGTTTTGCATGGACGAATTAAGTTGAAATAGACAGTTTTTGCATGAAAACTCATTCCTGGTGGAACTTCATAGCAAAGTACAAAGTTCGTTTTGGATGGACAAAGTTAGTTGAAATAGACAGTTCTTGCATGAAAACTCATTCCTGGTAGAACTTCATAGCAAAGTACAAAGTTCGTATCGGATGGATCAATTTAGTTGAAATAGACAGTTTTAGCATGAAAACTCATTCCTGGTGGAACTTCATAGCAAAGTACAAAGTTCGTTTTGGATGGACAAAGTTAGTTGAAATAGACAGTTTTTGCATGAAAACTCATTCCTGGTGGAACTTCATAGCAAAGTACAAAGTTCGTTTTGGATGGACAAAGTTAGTTGAAATACAGTTTTTGCATAAAAACTCATTCCTGGTGGAACTTCATAGCAAAGTACAAAGTTCGTTTTGGATGGATCAATTTAGTTGAAATAGACAGTTCTTGCATGAAAACTCATTCCTGGTAGAACTTCATAGCAAAGTACAAAGTTCGTTTTAGATGGACAAAGTTAGTTGAAATACAGTTTTTGCATAAAAACTCATTCCTGGTGGAACTTCATAGCAAAGTACAAAGTTCGTATCGGATGGATCAATTTAGTTGAAATAGACAGTTTTTGCATGAAAACTCATTTCTGGTGGAACTTCATAGCAAAGAACAAAGTTCGTTTTGGATGGACGAATTAAGTTGAAATAGACAGTTTTTGCATGAAAACTCATTCGTGGTGGAACTTCATAGCAAAGTACAAAGTTCGTTTTGGATGGATCAATTTAGTTGAAATAGACAGTTTTTGCATGAAAACTCATTCCTGGTGGAACTTCATAGCAAAGTACAAAGTTCGTTTTGGATGGATCAATTTAGTTGAAATAGACAGTTTTTGCATGAAAACTCATTCCTGGTGGAACTTCATAGCAAAGAACAAAGTTCGTTTTGGATGGATCAATTTAGTTGAAATAGACAGTTTTTGCATGAAAACTCATTCCTGGTGGAACTTCATAGCAAAGAACAAAGTTCGTTTTGGATGGATCAATTTAGTTGAAATAGACAGTTTTGCATGAAAACTCATTCGTGGTGGAACTTCATAGCAAAGTACAAAGTTCGTTTTGGATGGATCAATTTAGTTGAAATAGACAGTTTTTGCATGAAAACTCATTCCTGGTGGAACTTCATAGCAAAGTACAAAGTTCGTTTTGGATGGACAAAGTTAGTTGAAATAGACAGTTTTTGCATAAAAACTCATTCCTGGTGGAACTTCATAGCAAAGTACAAAGTTCGTTTTGGATGGATCAATTTAGTTGAAATAGACAGTTTTTGCATAAAAACTCATTCCTGGTGGAACTTCATAGCAAAGTACAAAGTTCGTTTGGATGGACAAAGTTAGTTGAAATAGACAGTTTTTGCATGAAAACTCATTCCTGGTGGAACTTCATAGCAAAGTACAAAGTTCGTTTTGGATGGATCAATTTAGTTGAAATAGACAGTTTTTGCATGAAAACTCATTCCTGGTGGAACTTCATAGCAAAGTACAAAGTTCGTTTTGGATGGATCAATTTAGTTGAAATAGACAGTTTTTTGCATAAAAACTCATTCCTGGTGGAACTTCATAGCAAAGTACAAAGTTCGTTTTGGATGGACAAAGTTAGTTGAAATAGACAGTTTTTGCATGAAAACTCATTCCTGGTGGAACTTCATAGCAAAGTACAAAGTTCGTTTTGGATGGATCAATTTAGTTGAAATAGACAGTTTTTGCATGAAAACTCATTCCTGGTGGAACTTCATAGCAAAGTACAAAGTTCGTTTTGGATGGATCAATTTAGTTGAAATAGACAGTTTTTGCATGAAAACTCATTCCTGGTGGAACTTCATAGCAAAGTACAAAGTTCGTTTTGGATGGATCAATTTAGTTGAAATAGACAGTTTTTGCATAAAAACTCATTCCTGGTGGAACTTCATAGCAAAGTACAAAGTTCGTTTTGGATGGACAAAGTTAGTTGAAATAGACAGTTCTTGCATGAAAACTCATTCCTGGTGGAACTTCATAGCAAAGTACAAAGTTCGTATCGGATGGATCAATTTAGTTGAAATAGACAGTTTTTGCATGAAAACTCATTCCTGGTGGAACTTCATAGCAAAGAACAAAGTTCGTTTTGGATGGACGAATTAAGTTGAAATAGACAGTTTTTGCATGAAAACTCATTCCTGGTGGAACTTCATAGCAAAGTACAAAGTTCGTTTTGGATGGACAAAGTTAGTTGAAATAGACAGTTCTTGCATGAAAACTCATTCCTGGTAGAACTTCATAGCAAAGTACAAAGTTCGTATCGGATGGATCAATTTAGTTGAAATAGACAGTTTTTGCATGAAAACTCATTCCTGGTGGAACTTCATAGCAAAGTACAAAGTTCGTTTTGGATGGACAAAGTTAGTTGAAATAGACAGTTTTTGCATGAAAACTCATTCCTGGTGGAACTTCATAGCAAAGTACAAAGTTCGTTTTGGATGGACAAAGTTAGTTGAAATACAGTTTTTGCATAAAAACTCATTCCTGGTGGAACTTCATAGCAAAGTACAAAGTTCGTTTTGGATGGATCAATTTAGTTGAAATAGACAGTTCTTGCATGAAAACTCATTCCTGGTAGAACTTCATAGCAAAGTACAAAGTTCGTTTTGGATGGACAAAGTTAGTTGAAATAGACAGTTTTTGCATAAAAACTCATTCCTGGTGGAACTTCATAGCAAAGTACAAAGTTCGTATCGGATGGATCAATTTAGTTGAAATAGACAGTTTTTGCATGAAAACTCATTTCTGGTGGAACTTCATAGCAAAGAACAAAGTTCGTTTTGGATGGACGAATTAAGTTGAAATAGACAGTTTTTGCATGAAAACTCATTCGTGGTGGAACTTCATAGCAAAGTACAAAGTTCGTTTTGGATGGATCAATTTAGTTGAAATAGACAGTTTTTGCATGAAAACTCATTCCTGGTGGAACTTCATAGCAAAGTACAAAGTTCGTTTTGGATGGATCAATTTAGTTGAAATAGACAGTTTTTGCATGAAAACTCATTCCTGGTGGAACTTCATAGCAAAGAACAAAGTTCGTTTTGGATGGATCAATTTAGTTGAAATAGACAGTTTTTGCATGAAAACTCATTCCTGGTGGAACTTCATAGCAAAGTACAAAGTTCGTTTTGGATGGATCAATTTAGTTGAAATAGACAGTTTTTGCATGAAAACTCATTCCTGGTGGAACTTCATAGCAAAGTACAAAGTTCGTTTTGGATGGATCAATTTAGTTGAAATAGACAGTTTTTGCATGAAAACTCATTCCTGGTGGAACTTCATAGCAAAGTACAAAGTTCGTTTTGGATGGACAAAGTTAGTTGAAATAGACAGTTTTTGCATAAAAACTCATTCCTGGTGGAACTTCATAGCAAAGTACAAAGTTCGTTTTGGATGGATCAATTTAGTTGAAATAGACAGTTTTTGCATGAAAACTCATTCCTGGTGGAACTTCATAGCAAAGTACAAAGTTCGTTTTGGATGGACGATTTAAGTTGAAATAGACAGTTTTTGTATGAAAACTCATTCCTGGTGGAACTTCATAGCAAAGTACAAAGTTCGTTTTGGATGGATCAATTTAGTTGAAATAGACAGTTTTTGCATGAAAACTCATTCCTGGTGGAACTTCATAGCAAAGTACAAAGTTCGTTTTGGATGGATCAATTTAGTTGAAATAGACAGTTTTTGCATGAAAACTCATTCCTGGTGGAACTTCATAGCAAAGTACAAAGTTCGTTTTGGATGGACAAAGTTAGTTGAAATAGACAGTTTTTGCATAAAAACTCATTCCTGGTGGAACTTCATAGCAAAGTACAAAGTTCGTTTTGGATGGACAAAGTTAGTTGAAATAGACAGTTTTTGCATAAAAACTCATTCCTGGTGGAACTTCATAGCAAAGTACAAAGTTCGTTTTGGATGGATCAATTTAGTTGAAATAGACAGTTTTTGCATGAAAACTCATTCCTGGTGGAACTTCATAGCAAAGTACAAAGTTCGTTTTGGATGGACGATTTAAGTTGAAATAGACAGTTTTTGTATGAAAACTCATTCCTGGTGGAACTTCATAGCAAAGTACAAAGTTCGTTTTGGATGGATCAATTTAGTTGAAATAGACAGTTTTTGCATGAAAACTTATTCCTGGTAGAACTTCATAGCAAAGTACAAAGTTCGTTTTAGATGGACAAAGTTAGTTGAAATAGACAGTTTTTGCATGAAAACTCATTCCTGGTGGAACTTCATAGCAAAGTACAAAGTTCGTTTTGGATGGATCAATTTAGTTGAAATAGACAGTTTTTGCATGAAAACTCATTCCTGGTGGAACTTCATAGCAAAGTACAAAGTTCGAATCAGATGGACGAATTAAGTTGAAATAGACAGTTTTTGCATGAAAACTCATACCTGGTGGAACTTCATAGCAAAGTACAAAGTTCGTTTTGGATGGACAAAGTTAGTTGAAATAAACAATTTTTGTATGAAAACTCATTCCTGGTGGAACTTCATAGCAAAGTACAAAGTTCGTTTTGGATGGATCAATTTAGTTGAAATAGACAGTTTTTGCATGAAAACTCATTCCTGGTGGAACTTCATAGCAAAGTACAAAGTTCGTTTTGGATGGATCAATTTAGTTGAAATAGACAGTTTTTGCATGAAAACTCATTCCTGGTGGAACTTCATAGCAAAGTACAAAGTTCGTTTTGGATGGACAAAGTTAGTTGAAATAGACAGTTTTTGCATGAAAACTCATTCCTGGTGGAACTTCATAGCAAAGTACAAAGTTCGTTTTGGATGGACAAAGTTAGTTGAAATAGACAGTTTTTGTATGAAAACTCATTCCTGGTGGAACTTCATAGCAAAGTACAAAGTTCGAATCAGATGGACGAATTAAGTTGAAATAGACAGTTTTTGCATGAAAACTCATTCCTGGTAGAACTTCATAGCAAAGTACAAAGTTCGTTTTAGATGGACAAAGTTAGTTGAAATAGACAGTTTTTGCATGAAAACTCATTCCTGGTGGAACTTCATAGCAAAGTACAAAGTTCGTTTTGGATGGATCAATTTAGTTGAAATAGACAGTTTTTGCATGAAAACTCATTCCTGGTGGAACTTCATAGCAAAGTACAAAGTTCGAATCAGATGGACGAATTAAGTTGAAATTGACAGTTTTTGCATGAAAACTCATTCCTGGTGGAACTTCATAGCAAAGTACAAAGTTCGTTTTGGATGGACGAATTAAGTTAAAATAGACAGTTTTTGTATGAAAACTCATTCCTGGTGGAACTTCATAGCAAAGTACAAAGTTCGTTTTGGATGGATCAATTTAGTTGAAATAGACAGTTTTTGCATGAAAACTCATTCCTGGTGGAACTTCATAGCAAAGAACAAAGTTCGTTTTGGATGGATCAATTTAGTTGAAATAGACAGTTTTTGCATGAAAACTCATTCCTGGTGGAACTTCATAGCAAAGAACAAAGTTCGTTTTGGATGGATCAATTTAGTTGAAATAGACAGTTTTTGCATGAAAACTCATTCCTGGTAGAACTTCATAGCAAAGTACAAAGTTCGTTTTAGATGGACAAAGTTAGTTGAAATAGACAGTTTTTGCATGAAAACTCATTCCTGGTGGAACTTCATAGCAAAGTACAAAGTTCGTTTTAGATGGACAAAGTTAGTTGAAATAGACAGTTTTTGCATAAAAACTCATTCCTGGTGGAACTTCATAGCAAAGTACAAAGTTCGTTTTGGATGGACGAATTAAGTTGAAATAGACAGTTTTTGTATGAAAACTCATTCCTGGTGGAACTTCATAGCAAAGTACAAAGTTCGTTTTGGATGGATCAATTTAGTTGAAATAGACAGTTTTTGCATGAAAACTCATTCCTGGTGGAACTTCATAGCAAAGAACAAAGTTCGTTTTGGATGGATCAATTTCGTTGAAATAGACAGTTTTTGCATGAAAACTCATTCCTGGTGGAACTTCATAGCAAAGTACAAAGTTCGTTTTAGATGGACAAAGTTAGTTGAAATAGACAGTTTTTGCATAAAAACTCATTCCTGGTGGAACTTCATAGCAAAGTGCAAAGTTCGTTTTGGATGGACAAAGTTAGTTGAAATAGACAGTTTTTGTATGAAAACTCATTCCTGGTGGAACTTCATAGCAAAGTACAAAGTTCGTTTTGGATGGATCAATTTAGTTGAAATAGACAGTTTTTGCATGAAAACTCATTCCTGGTGGAACTTCATAGCAAAGAACAAAGTTCGTTTTGGATGGATCAATTTCGTTGAAATAGACAGTTTTTGCATAAAAACTCATTCCTGGTGGAACTTCATAGCAAAGTACAAAGTTCGTTTTGGATGGACGAATTAAGTTGAAATAGACAGTTTTTGTATGAAAACTCATTCCTGGTGGAACTTCATAGCAAAGTACAAAGTTCGTTTTGGATGGATCAATTTAGTTAAAATAGACAGTTTTTGCATGAAAACTCATTCCTGGTGGAACTTCATAGCAAAGAACAAAGTTCGTTTTGGATGGATCAATTTAGTTGAAATAGACAGTTTTTGCATGAAAACTCATTCCTGGTGGAACTTCATAGCAAAGTACAAAGTTCGTTTTGGATGGACAAAGTTAGTTGAAATAGACAGTTTTTGCATAAAAACTCATTCCTGGTGGAACTTCATAGCAAAGTACAAAGTTCGTTTTGGATGGACGAATTAAGTTGAAATAGACAGTTTTTGTATGAAAACTCATTCCTGGTGGAACTTCATAGCAAAGTACAAAGTTCGTTTTGGATGGATCAATTTAGTTGAAATAGACAGATTTTGCATGAAAACTCATTCCTGGTGGAACTTCATAGCAAAGTACAAAGTTCGTTTTGGATGGATCAATTTAGTTGAAATAGACAGTTTTTGTATGAAAACTCATTCCTGGTGGAACTTCATAGCAAAGTACAAAGTTCGAATCAGATGGACGAATTAAGTTGAAATTGACAGTTTTTGCATGAAAACTCATTCCTGGTGGAACTTCATAGCAAAGTACAAAGTTCGTTTCAGATGGACAAAGTTAGTTGAAATAGACAGTTTTTGCATAAAAACTCATTCCTGGTAGAACTTCATAGCAAAGTACAAAGTTCGTTTTAGATGGACAAAGTTAGTTGAAATAGACAGTTTTTGCATGAAAACTCATTCCTGGTGGAACTTCATAGCAAAGTACAAAGTTCGTTTTGGATGGACGAATTAAGTTGAAATAGACAGTTTTTGCATGAAAACTCATTCCTGGTGGAACTTCATAGCAAAGTACAAAGTTCGTTATGGATGGATCAATTTAGTTGAAATAGACAGTTTTTGCATGAAAACTCATTCCTGGTGGAACTTCATAGCAAAGTACAAAGTTCGTTTTGGATGGACAAAGTTAGTTGAAATAGACAGTTTTTGCATGAAAACTCATTCCTGGTGGAACTTCATAGCAAAGTACAAAGTTCGTTTTGGATGGACGAATTAAGTTGAAATAGACAGTTTTTGTATGAAAACTCATTCCTGGTGGAACTTCATAGCAAAGTACAAAGTTCGAATCAGATGGACGAATTAAGTTAAAATTGACAGTTTTTGCATGAAAACTCATTCCTGGTGGAACTTCATAGCAAAGTACAAAGTTCGTTTTGGATGGACAAAGTTAGTTGAAATAGACAGTTTTTGCATAAAAACTCATTCCTGGTGGAACTTCATAGCAAAGTACAAAGTTCGAATCAGATGGATGAATTAAGTTGAAATAGACAGTTTTTGCATGAAAACTCATTCCTGGTGGAACTTCATAGCAAAGTACAAAGTTCGTTTTGGATGGACAAAGTTAGTTGAAATAGACAGTTTTTGCATGAAAACTCATTCCTGGTGGAACTTCATAGCAAAGTACAAAGTTCGTTTTGGATGGACGAATTAAGTTGAAATAGACAGTTTTTGTATGAAAACTCATTCCTGGTGGAACTTCATAGCAAAGTACAAAGTTCGAATCAGATGGATGAATTAAGTTGAAATAGACAGTTTTTGCATGAAAACTCATTCCTGGTGGAACTTCATAGCAAAGTACAAAGTTCGTTTTGGATGGACAAAGTTAGTTGAAATAGACAGTTTTTGCATAAAAACTCATTCCTGGTGGAACTTCATAGCAAAGTACAAAGTTCGTTTTGGATGGACGAATTAAGTTGAAATAGACAGTTTTTGTATGAAAACTCATTCCTGGTGGAACTTCATAGCAAAGTACAAAGTTCGAATCAGATGGATGAATTAAGTTGAAATAGACAGTTTTTGCATGAAAACTCATTCCTGGTGGAACTTCATAGCAAAGTACAAAGTTCGTTTTGGATGGACAAAGTTAGTTGAAATAGACAGTTTTTGCATGAAAACTCATTCCTGGTGGAACTTCATAGCAAAGTACAAAGTTCGTTTTGGATGGACGAATTAAGTTGAAATAGACAGTTTTTGTATGAAAACTCATTCCTGGTGGAACTTCATAGCAAAGTACAAAGTTCGAATCAGATGGATGAATTAAGTTGAAATAGACAGTTTTTGCATGAAAACTCATTCCTGGTGGAACTTCATAGCAAAGTACAAAGTTCGTTTTGGATGGACAAAGTTAGTTGAAATAGACAGTTTTTGCATAAAAACTCATTCCTGGTGGAACTTCATAGCAAAGTACAAAGTTCGTTTTGGATGGACAAAGTTAGTTGAAATAGACAGTTTTTGCATAAAAACTCATTCCTGGTGGAACTTCATAGCAAAGTACAAAGTTCGAATCAGATGGATGAATTAAGTTGAAATAGACAGTTTTTGCATGAAAACTCATTCCTGGTGGAACTTCATAGCAAAGTACAAAGTTCGTTTTGGATGGACAAAGTTAGTTGAAATAGACAGTTTTTGCATGAAAACTCATTCCTGGTGGAACTTCATAGCAAAGTACAAAGTTCGTTTTGGATGGACGAATTAAGTTGAAATAGACAGTTTTTGTATGAAAACTCATTCCTGGTGGAACTTCATAGCAAAGTACAAAGTTCGAATCAGATGGATGAATTAAGTTGAAATAGACAGTTTTTGCATGAAAACTCATTCCTGGTGGAACTTCATAGCAAAGTACAAAGTTCGAATCAGATGGACGAATTAAGTTGAAATAGACAGTTTTTGCATAAAAACTCATTCCTGGTGGAACTTCATAGCAAAGTACAAAGTTCGTTTTGGATGGATCAATTTAGTTGACATAGACAGTTCTTGCATGAAAACTCATTCCTGGTGGAACTTCATAGCAAAGTACAAAGTTCGTTTTGGATGGACAAAATTAGTTGAAATAGACAGTTTTTGCATGAAAACTCATTCCTGGTGGAACTTCATAGCAAAGTACAAAGTTCGAATCAGATGGACGAATTAAGTTGAAATAGACAGTTTTTGCATAAAAACTCATTCCTGGTGGAACTTCATAGCAAAGTACAAAGTTCGAATCAGATGGACGAATTAAGTTGAAATAGACAGTTTTTGCATAAAAACTCATTCCTGGTGGAACTTCATAGCAAAGTACAAAGTTCGTTTTGGATGGACAAAGTTAGTTGAAATAGACAGTTTTTGCATGAAAACTCATTCCTGGTGGAACTTCATAGCAAAGTACAAAGTTCGTTTTGGATGGACAAAATTAGTTGAAATAGACAGTTTTTGCATAAAAACTCATTCCTGGTGGAACTTCATAGCAAAGTACAAAGTTCGTTTTGGATGGACAAAATTAGTTGAAATAGACAGTTTTTGCATGAAAACTCATTCCTGGTGGAACTTCATAGCAAAGTACAAAGTTCGAATCAGATGGACGAATTAAGTTGAAATAGACAGTTTTTGCATAAAAACTCATTCCTGGTGGAACTTCATAGCAAAGTACAAAGTTCGTTTTGGATGGATCAATTTAGTTGACATAGACAGTTCTTGCATGAAAACTCATTCCTGGTAGAACTTCATAGCAAAGTACAAAGTTCGAATCAGATGGATGAATTAAGTTGAAATAGACAGTTTTTGCATGAAAACTCATTCCTGGTGGAACTTCATAGCAAAGTACAAAGTTCGTTTTGGATGGACAAAATTAGTTGAAATAGACAGTTTTTGCATAAAAACTCATTCCTGGTGGAACTTCATAGCAAAGTACAAAGTTCGAATCAGATGGATGAATTAAGTTGAAATAGACAGTTTTTGCATGAAAACTCATTCCTGGTGGAACTTCATAGCAAAGTACAAAGTTCGTTTTGGATGGACAAAGTTAGTTGAAATAGACAGTTTTTGCATGAAAACTCATTCCTGGTGGAACTTCATAGCAAAGTACAAAGTTCGTTTTGGATAGACGAATTAAGTTGAAATAGACAGTTTTTGTATGAAAACTCATTCCTGGTGGAACTTCATAGCAAAGTACAAAGTTCGAATCAGATGGACGAATTAAGTTGAAATAGACAGTTTTTGCATAAAAACTCATTCCTGGTGGAACTTCATAGCAAAGTACAAAGTTCGTTTTGGATGGATCAATTTAGTTGAAATAGACAGTTCTTGCATGAAAACTCATTCCTGGTAGAACTTCATAGCAAAGTACAAAGTTCGTTTTGGATGGACAAAGTTAGTTGAAATAGACAGTTTTTGCATGAAAACTCATTCCTGGTGGAACTTCATAGCAAAGTACAAAGTTCGTTTTGGATGGACAAAATTAGTTGAAATAGACAGTTTTTGCATAAAAACTCATTCCTGGTGGAACTTCATAGCAAAGTACAAAGTTCGTTTTGGATGGACAAAATTAGTTGAAATAGACAGTTTTTGCATGAAAACTCATTCCTGGTGGAACTTCATAGCAAAGTACAAAGTTCGAATCAGATGGACGAATTAAGTTGAAATAGACAGTTTTTGCATAAAAACTCATTCCTGGTGGAACTTCATAGCAAAGTACAAAGTTCGTTTTGGATGGATCAATTTAGTTGACATAGACAGTTCTTGCATGAAAACTCATTCCTGGTAGAACTTCATAGCAAAGTACAAAGTTCGAATCAGATGGATGAATTAAGTTGAAATAGACAGTTTTTGCATGAAAACTCATTCCTGGTGGAACTTCATAGCAAAGTACAAAGTTCGTTTTGGATGGACAAAATTAGTTGAAATAGACAGTTTTTGCATAAAAACTCATTCCTGGTGGAACTTCATAGCAAAGTACAAAGTTCGAATCAGATGGATGAATTAAGTTGAAATAGACAGTTTTTGCATGAAAACTCATTCCTGGTGGAACTTCATAGCAAAGTACAAAGTTCGTTTTGGATGGACAAAGTTAGTTGAAATAGACAGTTTTTGCATGAAAACTCATTCCTGGTGGAACTTCATAGCAAAGTACAAAGTTCGTTTTGGATAGACGAATTAAGTTGAAATAGACAGTTTTTGTATGAAAACTCATTCCTGGTGGAACTTCATAGCAAAGTACAAAGTTCGAATCAGATGGACGAATTAAGTTGAAATAGACAGTTTTTGCATGAAAACTCATTCCTGGTGGAACTTCATAGCAAAGTACAAAGTTCGTTTTGGATGGATCAATTTAGTTGAAATAGACAGTTCTTGCATGAAAACTCATTCCTGGTAGAACTTCATAGCAAAGTACAAAGTTCGTTTTGGATGGACAAAGTTAGTTGAAATAGACAGTTTTTGCATGAAAACTCATTCCTGGTGGAACTTCATAGCAAAGTACAAAGTTCGTTTTGGATGGACAAAATTAGTTGAAATAGACAGTTTTTGCATGAAAACTCATTCCTGGTGGAACTTCATAGCAAAGTACAAAGTTCGAATCAGATGGACGAATTAAGTTGAAATAGACAGTTTTTGCATAAAAACTCATTCCTGGTGGAACTTCATAGCAAAGTACAAAGTTCGAATCAGATGGACGAATTAAGTTGAAATAGACAGTTTTTGCATAAAAACTCATTCCTGGTGGAACTTCATAGCAAAGTACAAAGTTCGTTTTGGATGGACAAAGTTAGTTGAAATAGACAGTTTTTGCATGAAAACTCATTCCTGGTGGAACTTCATAGCAAAGTACAAAGTTCGTTTTGGATGGACAAAATTAGTTGAAAAAGACAGTTTTTGCATAAAAACTCATTCCTGGTGGAACTTCATAGCAAAGTACAAAGTTCGTTTTGGATGGACAAAATTAGTTGAAATAGACAGTTTTTGCATGAAAACTCATTCCTGGTGGAACTTCATAGCAAAGTACAAAGTTCGAATCAGATGGACGAATTAAGTTGAAATAGACAGTTTTTACATAAAAACTCATTCCTGGTGGAACTTCATAGCAAAGTACAAAGTTCGTTTTGGATGGATCAATTTAGTTGACATAGACAGTTCTTGCATGAAAACTCATTCCTGGTAGAACTTCATAGCAAAGTACAAAGTTCGAATCAGATGGATGAATTAAGTTGAAATAGACAGTTTTTGCATGAAAACTCATTCCTGGTGGAACTTCATAGCAAAGTACAAAGTTCGTTTTGGATGGACAAAATTAGTTGAAATAGACAGTTTTTGCATAAAAACTCATTCCTGGTGGAACTTCATAGCAAAGTACAAAGTTCGAATCAGATGGATGAATTAAGTTGAAATAGACAGTTTTTGCATGAAAACTCATTCCTGGTGGAACTTCATAGCAAAGTACAAAGTTCGTTTTGGATGGACAAAGTTAGTTGAAATAGACAGTTTTTGCATGAAAACTCATTCCTGGTGGAACTTCATAGCAAAGTACAAAGTTCGTTTTGGATAGACGAATTAAGTTGAAATAGACAGTTTTTGTATGAAAACTCATTCCTGGTGGAACTTCATAGCAAAGTACAAAGTTCGAATCAGATGGACGAATTAAGTTGAAATAGACAGTTTTTGCATAAAAACTCATTCCTGGTGGAACTTCATAGCAAAGTACAAAGTTCGTTTTGGATGGATCAATTTAGTTGAAATAGACAGTTCTTGCATGAAAACTCATTCCTGGTAGAACTTCATAGCAAAGTACAAAGTTCGTTTTGGATGGACAAAGTTAGTTGAAATAGACAGTTTTTGCATGAAAACTCATTCCTGGTGGAACTTCATAGCAAAGTACAAAGTTCGTTTTGGATGGACAAAATTAGTTGAAATAGACAGTTTTTGCATGAAAACTCATTCCTGGTGGAACTTCATAGCAAAGTACAAAGTTCGAATCAGATGGACGAATTAAGTTGAAATAGACAGTTTTTGCATAAAAACTCATTCCTGGTGGAACTTCATAGCAAAGTACAAAGTTCGTTTTGGATGGATCAATTTAGTTGAAATAGACAGTTCTTGCATGAAAACTCATTCCTGGTAGAACTTCATAGCAAAGTACAAAGTTCGTTTTAGATGGACAAAGTTAGTTGAAATAGACAGTTTTTGCATGAAAACTCATTCCTGGTGGAACTTCATAGCAAAGTACAAAGTTCGTTTTGGATGGACAAAGTTAGTTGAAATAGACAGTTTTTGCATGAAAACTCATTCCTGGTGGAACTTCATAGCAAAGTACAAAGTTCGTTTTGGATGGACAAAGTTAGTTGAAATAGACAGTTTTTGCATAAAAACTCATTCCTGGTGGAACTTCATAGCAAAGTACAAAGTTCGTTTTGGATGGACAAAGTTAGTTGAAATAGACAGTTTTTGCATGAAAACTCATTCCTGGTGGAACTTCATAGCAAAGTACAAAGTTCGTTTTGGATGGACGAATTAAGTTGAAATAGACAGTTTTTGCATGAAAACTCATTCCTGGTGGAACTTCATAGCAAAGTACAAAGTTCGTTTTGGATGGACAAAATTAGTTAAAATAGACAGTTTTTGCATGAAAACTCATTCCTGGTGGAACTTCATAGCAAAGTACAAAGTTCGTTTTGGATGGACGAATTAAGTTGAAATAGACAGTTTTTGCATGAAAACTCATTCCTGGTGGAACTTCATAGCAAAGTACAAAGTTCGTTTTGGATGGACAAAATTAGTTGAAATAGACAGTTTTTGCATAAAAACTCATTCCTGGTGGAACTTCATAGCAAAGTACAAAGTTCGAATCAGATGGATGAATTAAGTTGAAATAGACAGTTTTTGCATGAAAACTCATTCCTGGTGGAACTTCATAGCAAAGTACAAAGTTCGTTTTGGATGGACAAAGTTAGTTGAAATAGACAGTTTTTGCATGAAAACTCATTCCTGGTGGAACTTCATAGCAAAGTACAAAGTTCGTTTTGGATGGACGAATTAAGTTGAAATAGACAGTTTTTGCATGAAAACTCATTCCTGGTGGAACTTCATAGCAAAGTACAAAGTTCGAATCAGATGGACGAATTAAGTTGAAATAGACAGTTTTTGCATAAAAACTCATTCCTGGTGGAACTTCATAGCAAAGTACAAAGTTCGTTTTGGATGGACAAAGTTAGTTGAAATAGACAGTTCTTGCATGAAAACTCATTCCTGGTAGAACTTCATAGCAAAGTACAAAGTTCGTTTTAGATGGACAAAGTTAGTTGAAATAGACAGTTTTTGCATGAAAACTCATTCCTGGTGGAACTTCATAGCAAAGTACAAAGTTCGTTTTGGATGGATCAATTTAGTTGAAATAGACAGTTTTTGCATGAAAACTCATTCCTGGTGGAACTTCATAGCAAAGTACAAAGTTCGTTTTGGATGGACAAAGTTAGTTGAAATAGACAGTTTTTGCATGAAAACTCATTCCTGGTGGAACTTCATAGCAAAGTACAAAGTTCGTTTTGGATGGACAAAATTAGTTGAAATAGACAGTTTTTGCATGAAAACTCATTCCTGGTGGAACTTCATAGCAAAGTACAAAGTTCGAATCAGATGGACGAATTAAGTTGAAATAGACAGTTTTTGCATAAAAACTCATTCCTGGTGGAACTTCATAGCAAAGTACAAAGTTCGTTTTGGATGGATCAATTTAGTTGAAATAGACAGTTCTTGCATGAAAACTCATTCCTGGTAGAACTTCATAGCAAAGTACAAAGTTCGTTTTAGATGGACAAAGTTAGTTGAAATAGACAGTTTTTGCATGAAAACTCATTCCTGGTGGAACTTCATAGCAAAGTACAAAGTTCGTTTTGGATGGACAAAGTTAGTTGAAATAGACAGTTTTTGCATGAAAACTCATTCCTGGTGGAACTTCATAGCAAAGTACAAAGTTCGTTTTGGATGGACAAAGTTAGTTGAAATAGACAGTTTTTGCATGAAAACTCATTCCTGGTGGAACTTCATAGCAAAGTACAAAGTTCGTTTTGGATGGACAAAGTTAGTTGAAATAGACAGTTTTTGCATAAAAACTCATTCCTGGTGGAACTTCATAGCAAAGTACAAAGTTCGTTTTGGATGGACAAAGTTAGTTGAAATAGACAGTTTTTGCATGAAAACTCATTCCTGGTGGAACTTCATAGCAAAGTACAAAGTTCGTTTTGGATGGACGAATTAAGTTGAAATAGACAGTTTTTGCATGAAAACTCATTCCTGGTGGAACTTCATAGCAAAGTACAAAGTTCGTTTTGGATGGACAAAATTAGTTGAAATAGACAGTTTTTGCATAAAAACTCATTCCTGGTGGAACTTCATAGCAAAGTACAAAGTTCGAATCAGATGGATGAATTAAGTTGAAATAGACAGTTTTTGCATGAAAACTCATTCCTGGTGGAACTTCATAGCAAAGTACAAAGTTCGTTTTGGATGGACAAAGTTAGTTGAAATAGACAGTTTTTGCATGAAAACTCATTCCTGGTGGAACTTCATAGCAAAGTACAAAGTTCGTTTTGGATGGACAAAGTTAGTTGAAATAGACAGTTTTTGCATGAAAACTCATTCCTGGTGGAACTTCATAGCAAAGTACAAAGTTCGTTTTGGATGGACGAATTAAGTTGAAATAGACAGTTTTTGCATGAAAACTCATTCCTGGTGGAACTTCATAGCAAAGTACAAAGTTCGTTTTGGATGGACAAAATTAGTTGAAATAGACAGTTTTTGCATAAAAATTCATTCCTGGTGGAACTTCATAGCAAAGTACAAAGTTCGAATCAGATGGATGAATTAAGTTGAAATAGACAGTTTTTGCATGAAAACTCATTCCTGGTGCAACTTCATAGCAAAGTACAAAGTTCGTTTTGGATGGACAAAGTTAGTTGAAATAGACAGTTTTTGCATAAAAACTCATTCCTGGTGGAACTTCATAGCAAAGTACAAAGTTCGTTTTGGATGGACAAAGTTAGTTGAAATAGACAGTTTTTGCATGAAAACTCATTCCTGGTGGAACTTCATAGCAAAGTACAAAGTTCGTTTTGGATGGACAAATTAAGTTGAAATAGACAGTTTTTGCATGAAAACTCATTCCTGGTGGAACTTCATAGCAAAGTACAAAGTTCGTTTTGGATGGACAAAATTAGTTGAAATAGACAGTTTTTGCATAAAAACTCATTCCTGGTGGAACTTCATAGCAAAGTACAAAGTTCGAATCAGATGGATGAATTAAGTTGAAATAGACAGTTTTTGCATGAAAACTCATTCCTGGTGGAACTTCATAGCAAAGTACAAAGTTCGTTTTGGATGGACAAAGTTAGTTGAAATAGACAGTTTTTGCATAAAAACTCATTCCTGGTGGAACTTCATAGCAAAGTACAAAGTTCGTTTTGGATGGACAAAGTTAGTTGAAATAGACAGTTTTTGCATGAAAACTCATTCCTGGTGGAACTTCATAGCAAAGTACAAAGTTCGTTTTGGATGGACGAATTAAGTTGAAATAGACAGTTTTTGCATGAAAACTCATTCCTGGTGGAACTTCATAGCAAAGTACAAAGTTCGTTTTGGATGGACAAAGTTAGTTGAAATAGACAGTTTTTGCATAAAAACTCATTCCTGGTGGAACTTCATAGCAAAGTACAAAGTTCGTTTTGGATGGACAAAGTTAGTTGAAATAGACAGTTTTTGCATGAAAACTCATTCCTGGTGGAACTTCATAGCAAAGTACAAAGTTCGTTTTGGATGGACGAATTAAGTTGAAATAGACAGTTTTTGCATGAAAACTCATTCCTGGTGGAACTTCATAGCAAAGTACAAAGTTCGTTTTGGATGGACAAAGTTAGTTGAAATAGACAGTTTTTGCATAAAAACTCATTCCTGGTGGAACTTCATAGCAAAGTACAAAGTTCGTTTTGGATGGACAAAGTTAGTTGAAATAGACAGTTTTTGCATAAAAACTCATTCCTGGTGGAACTTCATAGCAAAGTACAAAGTTCGTTTTGGATGGACAAAGTTAGTTGAAATAGACAGTTTTTGCATGAAAACTCATTCCTGGTGGAACTTCATAGCAAAGTACAAAGTTCGAATCAGATGGATGAATTAAGTTGAAATAGACAGTTTTTGCATGAAAACTCATTCCTGGTGGAACTTCATAGCAAAGTACAAAGTTCGTTTTGGATGGACAAAGTTAGTTGAAATAGACAGTTTTTGCATGAAAACTCATTCCTGATGGAACTTCATAGCAAAGTACAAAGTTCGTTTTGGATGGACAAAGTTAGTTGAAATAGACAGTTTTTGCATAAAAACTCATTCCTGGTGGAACTTCATAGCAAAGTACAAAGTTCGTTTTGGATGGACAAAGTTAGTTGAAATAGACAGTTTTTGCATGAAAACTCATTCCTGGTGGAACTTCATAGCAAAGTACAAAGTTCGTTTTGGATGGACAAAGTTAGTTGAAATAGACAGTTTTTGCATGAAAACTCATTCCTGGTGGAACTTCATAGCAAAGTACAAAGTTCGTTTTGGATGGACGAATTAAGTTGAAATAGACAGTTTTTGCATGAAAACTCATTCCTGGTGGAACTTCATAGCAAAGTACAAAGTTCGTTTTGGATGGACAAAATTAGTTGAAATAGACAGTTTTTGCATAAAAACTCATTCCTGGTGGAACTTCATAGCAAAGTACAAAGTTCGAATCAGATGGATGAATTAAGTTGAAATAGACAGTTTTTGCATGAAAACTCATTCCTGGTGGAACTTCATAGCAAAGTACAAAGTTCGTTTTGGATGGACAAAGTTAGTTGAAATAGACAGTTTTTGCATAAAAACTCATTCCTGGTGGAACTTCATAGCAAAGTACAAAGTTCGTTTTGGATGGACAAAGTTAGTTGAAATAGACAGTTTTTGCATGAAAACTCATTCCTGGTGGAACTTCATAGCAAAGTACAAAAGTTCGTTTTGGATGGACGAATTAAGTTGAAATAGACAGTTTTTGCATGAAAACTCATTCTGGTGGAACTTCATAGCAAAGTACAAAGTTTCGTTTTGGATGGACAAAATTAGTTGAAATAGACAGATTTTTTGCATAAAAACTCATTCCTGGTGGAACTTCATAGCAAAGTACAAAGTTCGAATCAGATGGATGAATTAAGTTGAAATAGACAGTTTTTGCATGAAAACTCATTCCTGGTGGAACTATCATAGCAAAGTACAAAGTTCGTTTTGGATGGACAAAGTTAGTTGAAATAGACAGTTTTTGCATAAAAACTCATTCCTGGTGGAACTTCATAGCAAAGTACAAAAGTTCGAATCAGATGGATGAATTAAGTTGAAATAGACAGTTTTGCATAAAAACTCATTCCTGGTGGAACTTCATAGCAAAGTACAAAGTTCGTTTTGGATGGACAAAGTTAGTTGAAATAGACAGTTTTTGCATGAAAACTCATTCCTGGTGGAATTTCATAGCAAAGTACAAAGTTCGTTTTGGATGGACGAATTAAGTTGAAATAGACAGTTTTTGCATGAAAACTCATTCCTGGTGGAACTTCATAGCAAAGTACAAAGTTCGTTTTGGATGGACAAAATTAGTTGAAATAGACAGTTTTTGCATAAAAACTCATTCCTGGTGGAACTTCATAGCAAAGTACAAAGTTCGAATCAGATGGATGAATTAAGTTGAAATAGACAGTTTTTGCATGAAAACTCATTCCTGGTGGAACTTCATAGCAAAGTACAAAGTTCGTTTTGGATGGACAAAGTTAGTTGAAATAGACAGTTTTTGCATAAAAACTCATTCCTGGTGGAACTTCATAGCAAAGTACAAAGTTCGTTTTGGATGGACAAAGTTAGTTGAAATAGACAGTTTTTGCATGAAAACTCATTCCTGGTGGAACTTCATAGCAAAGTACAAAGTTCGTTTTGGATGGACGAATTAAGTTGAAATAGACAGTTTTTGCATGAAAACTCATTCCTGGTGGAACTTCATAGCAAAGTACAAAGTTCGTTTCGGATGGACAAAATTAGTTGAAATAGACAGTTTTTGCATAAAAACTCATTCCTGGTGGAACTTCATAGCAAAGTACAAAGTTCGAATCAGATGGATGAATTAAGTTGAAATAGACAGTTTTTGCATGAAAACTCATTCCTGGTGGAACTTCATAGCAAAGTACAAAGTTCGTTTTGGATGGACAAAGTTAGTTGAAATAGACAGTTTTTGCATAAAAACTCATTCCTGGTGGAACTTCATAGCAAAGTACAAAGTTCGAATCAGATGGATGAATTAAGTTGAAATAGACAGTTTTTGCATGAAAACTCATTCCTGGTGGAACTTCATAGCAAAGTACAAAGTTCGTTTTGGATGGACAAAGTTAGTTGAAATAGACAGTTTTTGCATAAAAACTCATTCCTGGTGGAACTTCATAGCAAAGTACAAAGTTCGTTTTGGATGGACAAAGTTAGTTGAAATAGACAGTTTTTGCATGAAAACTCATTCCTGGTGGAACTTCATAGCAAAGTACAAAGTTCGTTTTGGATGGACGAATTAAGTTGAAATAGACAGTTTTTGCATGAAAACTCATTCCTGGTGGAACTTCATAGCAAAGTACAAAGTTCGTTTTGGATGGACAAAGTTAGTTGAAATAGACAGTTTTTGCATAAAAACTCATTCCTGGTGGAACTTCATAGCAAAGTACAAAGTTCGTTTTGGATGGACAAAGTTAGTTGAAATAGACAGTTTTTGCATGAAAACTCATTCCTGGTGGAACTTCATAGCAAAGTACAAAGTTCGTTTTGGATGGACGAATTAAGTTGAAATAGACAGTTTTTGCATGAAAACTCATTCCTGGTGGAACTTCATAGCAAAGTACAAAGTTCGTTTTGGATGGACAAAGTTAGTTGAAATAGACAGTTTTTGCATGAAAACTCATTCCTGGTGGAACTTCATAGCAAAGTACAAAGTTCGTTTTGGATGGACAAAATTAGTTGAAATAGACAGTTTTTGCATAAAAACTCATTCCTGGTGGAACTTCATAGCAAAGTACAAAGTTCGTTTTGGATGGACAAAGTTAGTTGAAATAGACAGTTTTTGCATGAAAACTCATTCCTGGTGGAACTTCATAGCAAAGTACAAAGTTCGTTTTGGATGGACGAATTAAGTTGAAATAGACAGTTTTTGCATGAAAACTCATTCCTGGTGGAACTTCATAGCAAAGTACAAAGTTCGTTTTGGATGGACAAAGTTAGTTGAAATAGACAGTTTTTGCATAAAAACTCATTCCTGGTGGAACTTCATAGCAAAGTACAAAGTTCGTTTTGGATGGACAAAGTTAGTTGAAATAGACAGTTTTTGCATGAAAACTCATTCCTGGTGGAACTTCATAGCAAAGTACAAAGTTCGTTTTGGATGGACAAAGTTAGTTGAAATAGACAGTTTTTGCATAAAAACTCATTCCTGGTGGAACTTCATAGCAAAGTACAAAGTTCGTTTTGGATGGACAAAGTTAGTTGAAATAGACAGTTTTTGCATGAAAACTCATTCCTGGTGGAACTTCATAGCAAAGTACAAAGTTCGTTTTGGATGGACGAATTAAGTTGAAATAGACAGTTTTTGCATGAAAACTCATTCCTGGTGGAACTTCATAGCAAAGTACAAAGTTCGTTTTGGATGGACAAAATTAGTTGAAATAGACAGTTTTTGCATGAAAACTCATTCCTGGTGGAACTTCATAGCAAAGTACAAAGTTCGTTTTGGATGGACGAATTAAGTTGAAATAGACAGTTTTTGCATGAAAACTCATTCCTGGTGGAACTTCATAGCAAAGTACGAAGTTCGTTTTGGATGGACAAAATTAGTTGAAATAGACAGTTTTTGCATAAAAACTCATTCCTGGTGGAACTTCATAGCAAAGTACAAAGTTCGAATCAGATGGATGAATTAAGTTGAAATAGACAGTTTTTGCATGAAAACTCATTCCTGGTGGAACTTCATAGCAAAGTACAAAGTTCGTTTTGGATGGACAAAGTTAGTTGAAATAGACAGTTTTTGTATGAAAACTCATTCCTGGTGGAACTTCATAGCAAAGTACAAAGTTCGAAACAGATGGACGAATTAAGTTGAAATAGACAGTTTTTGCATAAAAACTCATTCCTGGTGGAACTTCATAGCAAAGTACAAAGTTCGTTTTGGATGGATCAATTTAGTTGAAATAGACAGTTCTTGCATGAAAACTCATTCCTGGTAGAACTTCATAGCAAAGTACAAAGTTCGTTTTGGATGGACAAAGTTAGTTGAAATAGACAGTTTTTGCATGAAAACTCATTCCTGGTGGAACTTCATAGCAAAGTACAAAGTTCGTTTTGGATGGACGAATTAAGTTGAAATAGACAGTTTTTGTATGAAAACTCATTCCTGGTGGAACTTCATAGCAAAGTACAAAGTTCGTTTTGGATGGACGAATTAAGTTGAAATAGACAGTTTTTGCATGAAAACTCATTCCTGGTGGAACTTCATAGCAAAGTACAAAGTTCGTTTTGGATGGACAAAATTAGTTGAAATAGACAGTTTTTGCATAAAAACTCATTCCTGGTGGAACTTCATAGCAAAGTACAAAGTTCGAATCAGATGGATGAATTAAGTTGAAATAGACAGTTTTTGCATGAAAACTCATTCCTGGTGGAACTTCATAGCAAAGTACAAAGTTCGAATCAGATGGATGAATTAAGTTGAAATAGACAGTTTTTGCATGAAAACTCATTCCTGGTGGAACTTCATAGCAAAGTACAAAGTTCGTTTTGGATGGACAAAGTTAGTTGAAATAGACAGTTTTTGCATGAAAACTCATTCCTGGTGGAACTTCATAGCAAAGTACAAAGTTCGTTTTGGATGGACAAAGTTAGTTGAAATAGACAGTTTTTGCATGAAAACTCATTCCTGGTGGAACTTCATAGCAAAGTACAAAGTTCGTTTTGGATGGACGAATTAAGTTGAAATAGACAGTTTTTGCATAAAAACTCATTCCTGGTGGAACTTCATAGCAAAGTACAAAGTTCGTTTTGGATGGATCAATTTAGTTGAAATAGACAGTTCTTGCATGAAAACTCATTCCTGGTAGAACTTCATAGCAAAGTACAAAGTTCGTTTTAGATGGACAAAGTTAGTTGAAATAGACAGTTTTTGCATGAAAACTCATTCCTGGTGGAACTTCATAGCAAAGTACAAAGTTCGTTTTGGATGGACAAAATTAGTTGAAATAGACAGTTTTTGCATAAAAACTCATTCCTGGTGGAACTTCATAGCAAAGTACAAAGTTCGTTTTGGATGGATCAATTTAGTTGAAATAGACAGTTCTTGCATGAAAACTCATTCCTGGTGGAACTTCATAGCAAAGTACAAAGTTCGTTTTGGATGGACAAAATTAGTTGAAATAGACAGTTTTTGCATAAAAACTCATTCCTGGTGGAACTTCATAGCAAAGTACAAAGTTCGTTTTGGATGGATCAATTTAGTTGAAATAGACAGTTCTTGCATGAAAACTCATTCCTGGTAGAACTTCATAGCAAAGTACAAAGTTCGTTTTAGATGGACAAAGTTAGTTGAAATAGACAGTTTTTGCATGAAAACTCATTCCTGGTGGAACTTCATAGCAAAGTACAAAGTTCGAATCAGATGGATGAATTAAGTTGAAATAGACAGTTTTTGCATGAAAACTCATTCCTGGTGGAACTTCATAGCAAAGTACAAAGTTCGTTTTGGATGGACAAAGTTAGTTGAAATAGACAGTTTTTGCATGAAAACTCATTCCTGGTGGAACTTCATAGCAAAGTACAAAGTTCGTTTTGGATGGACAAAATTAGTTGAAATAGACAGTTTTTGCATGAAAACTCATTCCTGGTGGAACTTCATAGCAAAGTACAAAGTTCGTTTTGGATGGACGAATTAAGTTGAAATAGACAGTTTTTGCATAAAAACTCATTCCTGGTGGAACTTCATAGCAAAGTACAAAGTTCGTTTTGGATGGATCAATTTAGTTGAAATAGACAGTTCTTGCATGAAAACTCATTCCTGGTAGAACTTCATAGCAAAGTACAAAGTTCGTTTTGGATGGACGAATTAAGTTGAAATAGACAGTTTTTGCATGAAAACTCATTCCTGGTGGAACTTCATAGCAAAGTACAAAGTTCGTTTTGGATGGACAAAGTTAGTTGAAATAGACAGTTTTTGCATGAAAACTCATTCCTGGTGGAACTTCATAGCAAAGTACAAAGTTCGTTTTGGATGGACAAAATTAGTTGAAATAGACAGTTTTTGCATGAAAACTCATTCCTGGTGGAACTTCATAGCAAAGTACAAAGTTCGTTTTGGATGGACAAAATTAGTTGAAATAGACAGTTTTTGCATAAAAACTCATTCCTGGTGGAACTTCATAGCAAAGTACAAAGTTCGTTTTGGATGGATCAATTTAGTTGAAATAGACAGTTCTTGCATGAAAACTCATTCCTGGTAGAACTTCATAGCAAAGTACAAAGTTCGTTTTAGATGGACAAAGTTAGTTGAAATAGACAGTTTTTGCATGAAAACTCATTCCTGGTGGAACTTCATAGCAAAGTACAAAGTTCGTTTTGGATGGACAAAATTAGTTGAAATAGACAGTTTTTGCATGAAAACTCATTCCTGGTGGAACTTCATAGCAAAGTACAAAGTTCGAATCAGTTGGACGAATTAAGTTGAAATAGACAGTTTTTGCATAAAAACTCATTCCTGGTGGAACTTCATAGCAAAGTACAAAGTTCGTTTTGGATGGATCAATTTAGTTGAAATAGACAGTTCTTGCATGAAAACTCATTCCTGGTAGAACTTCATAGCAAAGTACAAAGTTCGTTTTAGATGGACAAAGTTAGTTGAAATAGACAGTTTTTGCATGAAAACTCATTCCTGGTGGAACTTCATAGCAAAGTACAAAGTTCGTTTTGGATGGACGAATTAAGTTGAAATAGACAGTTTTTGTATGAAAACTCATTCCTGGTGGAACTTCATAGCAAAGTACAAAGTTCGAATCAGATGGACGAATTAAGTTGAAATAGACAGTTTTTGCATAAAAACTCATTCCTGGTGGAACTTCATAGCAAAGTACAAAGTTCGTTTTGGATGGATCAATTTAGTTGAAATAGACAGTTCTTGCATGAAAACTCATTCCTGGTAGAACTTCATAGCAAAGTACAAAGTTCGTTTTAGATGGACAAAGTTAGTTGAAATAGACAGTTTTTGCATGAAAACTCATTCCTGGTGGAACTTCATAGCAAAGTACAAAGTTCGTTTTGGATGGACAAAATTAGTTGAAATAGACAGTTTTTGCATGAAAACTCATTCCTGGTGGAACTTCATAGCAAAGTACAAAGTTCGAATCAGATGGACGAATTAAGTTGAAATAGACAGTTTTTGCATAAAAACTCATTCCTGGTGGAACTTCATAGCAAAGTACAAAGTTCGTTTTGGATGGATCAATTTAGTTGAAATAGACAGTTCTTGCATGAAAACTCATTCCTGGTAGAACTTCATAGCAAAGTACAAAGTTCGTTTTGGATGGATCAATTTAGTTGAAATAGACAGTTCTTGCATGAAAACTCATTCCTGGTGGAACTTCATAGCAAAGTACAAAGTTCGTTTTGGATGGACAAAGTTAGTTGAAATAGACAGTTTTTGCATGAAAACTCATTCCTGGTGGAACTTCATAGCAAAGTACAAAGTTCGTTTTGGATGGACAAAGTTAGTTGAAATAGACAGTTTTTGCATGAAAACTCATTCCTGGTGGAACTTCATAGCAAAGTACAAAGTTCGTTTTGGATGGACGAATTAAGTTGAAATAGACAGTTCTTGTATGAAAACTCATTCCTGGTGGAACTTCATAGCAAAGTACAAAGTTCGTTTTGGATGGATCAATTTAGTTGAAATAGACAATTTTTGCATGAAAACTCATTCCTGGTGGAACTTCATAGCAAAGTACAAAGTTCGTTTTGGATGGACGAATTAAGTTGAAATAGACAGTTTTTGCATAAAAACTCATTCCTGGTGGAACTTCATAGCAAAGTACAAAGTTCGTTTTGGATGGACAAAGTTAGTTGAAATAGACAGTTTTTGCATGAAAACTCATTCCTGGTGGAACTTCATAGCAAAGTACAAAGTTCGTTTTGGATGGACGAATTAAGTTGAAATAGACAGTTTTTGTATGAAAACTCATTCCTGGTGGAACTTCATAGCAAAGTACAAAGTTCGTTTTGGATGGACAAAGTTAGTTGAAATAGACAGTTTTTGCATGAAAACTCATTCCTGGTGGAACTTCATAGCAAAGTACAAAGTTCGTTTTGGATGGACGAATTAAGTTGAAATAGACAGTTTTTGCATGAAAACTCATTCCTGGTGGAACTTCATAGCAAAGTACAAAGTTCGTTTTGGATGGACAAAGTTAGTTGAAATAGACAGTTTTTGCATGAAAACTCATTCCTGGTGGAACTTCATAGCAAAGTACAAAGTTCGTTTTGGATGGACAAAATTAGTTGAAATAGACAGTTTTTGCATGAAAACTCATTCCTGGTGGAACTTCATAGCAAAGTACAAAGTTCGAATCAGTTGGACGAATTAAGTTGAAATAGACAGTTTTTGCATAAAAACTCATTCCTGGTGGAACTTCATAGCAAAGTACAAAGTTCGTTTTGGATGGATCAATTTAGTTGAAATAGACAGTTCTTGCATGAAAACTCATTCCTGGTGGAACTTCATAGCAAAGTACAAAGTTCGTTTTGGATGGACGAATTAAGTTGAAATAGACAGTTTTTGCATAAAAACTCATTCCTGGTGGAACTTCATAGCAAAGTACAAAGTTCGTTTTGGATGGACAAAGTTAGTTGAAATAGACAGTTTTTGCATGAAAACTCATTCCTGGTGGAACTTCATAGCAAAGTACAAAGTTCGTTTTGGATGGATCAATTTAGTTGAAATAGACAATTTTTGCATGAAAACTCATTCCTGGTGGAACTTCATAGCAAAGTACAAAGTTCGTTTTGGATGGACGAATTAAGTTGAAATAGACAGTTTTTGCATAAAAACTCATTCCTGGTGGAACTTCATAGCAAAGTACAAAGTTCGTTTTAGATGGACAAAGTTAGTTGAAATAGACAGTTTTTGCATGAAAACTCATTCCTGGTGGAACTTCATAGCAAAGTACAAAGTTCGTTTTGGATGGACAAAATTAGTTGAAATAGACAGTTTTTGCATGAAAACTCATTCCTGGTGGAACTTCATAGCAAAGTACAAAGTTCGAATCAGATGGACGAATTAAGTTGAAATAGACAGTTTTTGCATAAAAACTCATTCCTGGTGGAACTTCATAGCAAAGTACAAAGTTCGTTTTGGATGGATCAATTTAGTTGAAATAGACAGTTCTTGCATGAAAACTCATTCCTGGTAGAACTTCATAGCAAAGTACAAAGTTCGTTTTAGATGGACAAAGTTAGTTGAAATAGACAGTTTTTGCATGAAAACTCATTCCTGGTGGAACTTCATAGCAAAGTACAAAGTTCGTTTTGGATGGACAAAGTTAGTTGAAATAGACAGTTTTTGCATAAAAACTCATTCCTGGTGGAACTTCATAGCAAAGTACAAAGTTCGTTTTGGATGGACAAAGTTAGTTGAAATAGACAGTTTTTGTATGAAAACTCATTCCTGGTGGAACTTCATAGCAAAGTACAAAGTTCGTTTTGGATGGACAAAGTTAGTTGAAATAGACAGTTTTTGCATGAAAACTCATTCCTGGTGGAACTTCATAGCAAAGTACAAAGTTCGTTTTGGATGGACGAATTAAGTTGAAATAGACAGTTCTTGTATGAAAACTCATTCCTGGTGGAACTTCATAGCAAAGTACAAAGTTCGTTTTGGATGGATCAATTTAGTTGAAATAGACAGTTTTTGCATGAAAACTCATTCCTGGTGGAACTTCATAGCAAAGTACAAAGTTCGTTTTGGATGGACAAAATTAGTTGAAATAGACAGTTTTTGCATGAAAACTCATTCCTGGTGGAACTTCATAGCAAAGTACAAAGTTCGAATCAGATGGACGAATTAAGTTGAAATAGACAGTTTTTGCATAAAAACTCATTCCTGGTGGAACTTCATAGCAAAGTACAAAGTTCGTTTTGGATGGACGAATTAAGTTGAAATAGACAGTTTTTGTATGAAAACTCATTCCTGGTGGAACTTCATAGCAAAGTACAAAGTTCGTTTTGGATGGACAAAGTTAGTTGAAATAGACAGTTTTTGCATGAAAACTCATTCCTGGTGGAACTTCATAGCAAAGTACAAAGTTCGTTTTGGATGGACGAATTAAGTTGAAATAGACAGTTTTTGTATGAAAACTCATTCCTGGTGGAACTTCATAGCAAAGTACAAAGTTCGTTTTGGATGGACAAAGTTAGTTGAAATAGACAGTTTTTGCATGAAAACTCATTCCTGGTGGAACTTCATAGCAAAGTACAAAGTTCGTTTTGGATGGACGAATTAAGTTGAAATAGACAGTTTTTGTATGAAAACTCATTCCTGGTGAAACTTCATAGCAAAGTACAAAGTTCGTTTTGGATGGACGAATTAAGTTGAAATAGACAGTTTTTGTATGAAAACTCATTCCTGGTGGAACTTCATAGCAAAGTACAAAGTTCGTTTTGGATGGACAAAGTTAGTTGAAATAGACAGTTTTTGCATGAAAACTCATTCCTGGTGGAACTTCATAGCAAAGTACAAAGTTCGTTTTGGATGGACGAATTAAGTTGAAATAGACAGTTTTTGCATGAAAACTCATTCCTGGTGGAACTTCATAGCAAAGTACAAAGTTCGTTTTGGATGGACGAATTAAGTTGAAATAGACAGTTTTTGTATGAAAACTCATTCCTGGTGGAACTTCATAGCAAAGTACAAAGTTCGTTTTGGATGGACAAAGTTAGTTGAAATAGACAGTTTTTGCATGAAAACTCATTCCTGGTGGAACTTCATAGCAAAGTACAAAGTTCGTTTTGGATGGACGAATTAAGTTGAAATAGACAGTTTTTGTATGAAAACTCATTCCTGGTGGAACTTCATAGCAAAGTACAAAGTTCGTATCAGATGGACGAATTAAGTTGAAATAGACAGTTTTTGCATAAAAACTCATTCCTGGTGGAACTTCATAGCAAAGTACAAAGTTCGTTTTGGATGGATCAATTTAGTTGAAATAGACAGTTCTTGCATGAAAACTCATTCCTGGTAGAACTTCATAGCAAAGTACAAAGTTCGTTTTAGATGGACAAAGTTAGTTGAAATAGACAGTTTTTGCATGAAAACTCATTCCTGGTGTAACTTCATAGCAAAGTACAAAGTTCGTTTTGGATGGACAAAATTAGTTGAAATAGACAGTTTTTGTATGAAAACTCATTCCTGGTGGAACTTCATAGCAAAGTACAAAGTTCGAATCAGATGGACAAATTAAGTTGAAATAGACAGTTTTTGCATGAAAACTCATTCCTGGTGGAACTTCATAGCAAAGTACAAAGTTCGTTTTGGATGGATCAATTTAGTTGAAATAGACAGTTCTTGCATGAAAACTCATTCCTGGTAGAACTTCATAGCAAAGTACAAAGTTCGTTTTAGATGGACAAAGTTAGTTGAAATAGACAGTTTTTGCATGAAAACTCATTCCTGGTGGAACTTCATAGCAAAGTACAAAGTTCGTTTTGGATGGACAAAGTTAGTTGAAATAGACAGTTTTTGCATAAAAACTCATTCCTGGTGGAACTTCATAGCAAAGTACAAAGTTCGTTTTGGATGGACGAATTAAGTTGAAATAGACATTTTTTGTATGAAAACTCATTCCTGGTGGAACTTCATAGCAAAGTACAAAGTTCGTTTTGGATGGACGAATTAAGTTGAAATAGACAGTTCTTGCATGAAAACTCATTCCTGGTGGAACTTCATAGCAAAGTACAAAGTTCGTTTTGGATGGATGAATTAAGTTGAAATAGACAGTTTTTGCATGAAAACTCATTCCTGGTGGAACTTCATAGCAAAGTACAAAGTTCGTTTTGGATGGATCAATTTAGTTGAAATAGACAGTTTTTGTATGAAAACTCATTCCTGGTGGAACTTCATAGCAAAGTACAAAGTTCGAATCAGATGGACGAATTAAGTTGAAATAGACAGTTTTTGCATAAAAACTCATTCCTGGTAGAACTTCATAGCAAAGTACAAAGTTCGTTTTAGATGGACAAAGTTAGTTGAAATAGACAGTTTTTGCATGAAAACTCATTCCTGGTGGAACTTCATAGCAAAGTACAAAGTTCGTTTTGGATGGACGAATTAAGTTGAAATAGACAGTTTTTGTATGAAAACTCATTCCTGGTGGAACTTCATAGCAAAGTACAAAGTTCGTTTTGGATGGACGAATTAAGTTGAAATAGACAGTTCTTGCATGAAAACTCATTCCTGGTAGAACTTCATAGCAAAGTACAAAGTTCGTTTTAGATGGACAAAGTTAGTTGAAATAGACAGTTTTTGCATGAAAACTCATTCCTGGTGGAACTTCATAGCAAAGTACAAAGTTCGTTTTGGATGGACGAATTAAGTTGAAATAGACAGTTTTTGTATGAAAACTCATTCCTGGTGGAACTTCATAGCAAAGTACAAAGTTCGTTTTGGATGGATCAATTTAGTTGAAATAGACAGTTTTTGCATGAAAACTCATTCCTGGTAGAACTTCATAGCAAAGTACAAAGTTCGTTTTGGATGGACGAATTAAGTTGAAATAGACAGTTTTTGTATGAAAACTCATTCCTGGTGGAACTTCATAGCAAAGTACAAAGTTCGAATCAGATGGACGAATTAAGTTGAAATAGACAGTTTTTGCATAAAAACTCATTCCTGGTAGAACTTCATAGCAAAGTACAAAGTTCGTTTTAGATGGACAAAGTTAGTTGAAATAGACAGTTTTTGCATGAAAACTCATTCCTGGTGGAACTTCATAGCAAAGTACAAAGTTCGTTTTGGATGGACAAAGTTAGTTGAAATAGACAGTTTTTGCATGAAAACTCATTCCTGGTGGAACTTCATAGCAAAGTACAAAGTTCGTTTTGGATGGACAAAGTTAGTTGAAATAGACAGTTTTTGCATGAAAACTCATTCCTGGTGGAACTTCATAGCAAAGTACAAAGTTCGTTTTGGATGGACGAATTAAGTTGAAATAGACAGTTCTTGCATGAAAACTCATTCCTGGTAGAACTTCATAGCAAAGTACAAAGTTCGTTTTAGATGGACAAAGTTAGTTGAAATAGACAGTTTTTGCATGAAAACTCATTCCTGGTGGAACTTCATAGCAAAGTACAAAGTTCGTTTTGGATGGACGAATTAAGTTGAAATAGACAGTTTTTGCATGAAAACTCATTCCTGGTGGAACTTCATAGCAAAGTACAAAGTTCGTTTTGGATGGATCAATTTAGTTGAAATAGACAGTTCTTGCATGAAAACTCATTCCTGGTAGAACTTCATAGCAAAGTACAAAGTTCGTATCGGATGGACGAATTAAGTTGAAATAGACAGTTTTTGCATGAAAACTCATTCCTGGTGGAACTTCATAGCAAAGAACAAAGTTCGTTTTGGATGGATCAATTTAGTTGAAATAGACAGTTTTTGCATGAAAACTCATTCCTGGTGGAACTTCATAGCAAAGTACAAAGTTCGTTTTGGATGGATCAATTTAGTTAAAATAGACAGTTTTTGCATGAAAACTCATTCCTGGTGGAACTTCATAGCAAAGTACAAAGTTCGTTTTGGATGGACAAAGTTAGTTGAAATAGACAGTTTTTGCATGAAAACTCATTCCTGGTGGAACTTCATAGCAAAGTACAAAGTTCGTTTTGGATGGACAAAGTTAGTTGAAATAGACAGTTTTTGCATGAAAACTCATTCCTGGTGGAACTTCATAGCAAAGTACAAAGTTCGTTTTGGATGGATCAATTTAGTTAAAATAGACAGTTTTTGCATGAAAACTCATTCCTGGTGGAACTTCATAGCAAAGTACAAAGTTCGTTTTGGATGGACAAAGTTAGTTGAAATAGACAGTTTTTGCATGAAAACTCATTCCTGGTGGAACTTCATAGCAAAGTACAAAGTTCGTATCGGATGCACCAATTTAGTTGAAATAGACAGTTTTTGCATGAAAACTCATTCCTGGTGGAACTTCATAGCAAAGTACAAAGTTCGTTTTGGATGGATCAATTTAGTTAAAATAGACAGTTTTTGCATGAAAACTCATTCCTGGTGGAACTTCATAGCAAAGTACAAAGTTCGTTTTGGATGGATCAATTTAGTTGAAATAGACAGTTCTTGCATGAAAACTCATTCCTGGTAGAACTTCACAGCAAAGTACAAAGTTCGTTTTGGATGGACAAAGTTAGTTGAAATAGACAGTTTTTGTATAAAAACTCATTCCTGGTGGAACTTCATAGCAAAGTACAAAGTTCGTTTTGGATGGATCAATTTAGTTGAAATAGACAGCTTTTGCATAAAAACTCATTCCTGGTGGAACTTCATAGCAAAGTACAAAGTTCGTTTTGGATGGATCAATTTAGTTGAAATAGACAGTTTTTGCATGAAAACTCATTCCTGGTGGAACTTCATAGCAAAGTACAAAGTTCGTTTTGGATGGACAAAGTTAGTTGAAATAGACAGTTTTTGCATAAAAACTCATTCCTGGTGGAACTTCATAGCAAAGTAAAAAGTTCGTTTTGGATGGATCAATTTAGTTGAAATAGACAGTTTTTGCATGAAAACTCATTCCTGGTGGAACTTCATAGCAAAGTACAAAGTTCGTTTTGGATGGACAAAGTTAGTTGAAATAGACAGTTTTTGCATGAAAACTCATTCCTAGTGGAACTTCATAGCAAAGTACAAAGTTCGTTTTGGATGGACGAATTAAGTTGAAATAGACAGTTTTTGTATGAAAACTCATTCCTGGTGGAACTTCATAGCAAAGTACAAAGTTCGAATCAGATGGACGAATTAAGTTGAAATAGACAGTTTTTGCATGAAAACTCATTCCTGGTGGAACTTCATAGCAAAGTACAAAGTTCGAATCAGATGGACGAATTAAGTTGAAATAGACAGTTTTTGCATGAAAACTCATTCCTGGTGGAACTTCATAGCAAAGTACAAAGTTCGTTTTAGATGGACAAAGTTAGTTGAAATAGACAGTTTTTGCATGAAAACTCATTCCTGGTGGAACTTCATAGCAAAGTACAAAGTTCGTTTTGGATGGATCAATTTAGTTGAAATAGACAGTTTTTGCATGAAAACTCATTCCTGGTGGAACTTCATAGCAAAGTACAAAGTTCGTTTTGGATGGACGAATTAAGTTGAAATAGACAGTTTTTGTATGAAAACTCATTCCTGGTGGAACTTCATAGCAAAGTACAAAGTTCGAATCAGATGGACGAATTAAGTTGAAATAGACAGTTTTTGCATGAAAACTCATTCCTGGTGGAACTTCATAGCAAAGTACAAAGTTCGAATCAGATGGACGAATTAAGTTGAAATAGACAGTTTTTGCATGAAAACTCATTCCTGGTGGAACTTCATAGCAAAGTACAAAGTTCGTTTTAGATGGACAAAGTTAGTTGAAATAGACAGTTTTTGCATGAAAACTCATTCCTGGTGGAACTTCATAGCAAAGTACAAAGTTCGTTTTGGATGGACAAAGTTAGTTGAAATAGACAGTTTTTGCATAAAAACTCATTCCTGGTGGAACTTCATAGCAAAGTAAAAAGTTCGTTTTGGATGGATCAATTTAGTTGAAATAGACAGTTTTTGCATGAAAACTCATTCCTGGTGGAACTTCATAGCAAAGTACAAAGTTCGTTTTGGATGGACAAAGTTAGTTGAAATAGACAGTTTTTGCATGAAAACTCATTCCTAGTGGAACTTCATAGCAAAGTACAAAGTTCGTTTTGGATGGACGAATTAAGTTGAAATAGACAGTTTTTGTATGAAAACTCATTCCTGGTGGAACTTCATAGCAAAGTACAAAGTTCGAATCAGATGGACGAATTAAGTTGAAATAGACAGTTTTTGCATGAAAACTCATTCCTGGTGGAACTTCATAGCAAAGTACAAAGTTCGAATCAGATGGACGAATTAAGTTGAAATAGACAGTTTTTGCATGAAAACTCATTCCTGGTGGAACTTCATAGCAAAGTACAAAGTTCGTTTTAGATGGACAAAGTTAGTTGAAATAGACAGTTTTTGCATGAAAACTCATTCCTGGTGGAACTTCATAGCAAAGTACAAAGTTCGTTTTGGATGGACAAAGTTAGTTGAAATAGACAGTTTTTGCATGAAAACTCATTCCTGGTGGAACTTCATAGCAAAGTACAAAGTTCGTTTTGGATGGACAAAGTTAGTTGAAATAGACAGTTTTTGCATGAAAACTCATTCCTGGTGGAACTTCATAGCAAAGTACAAAGTTCGAATCAGATGGACAAAGTTAGTTGAAATAGACAGTTTTTGCATGAAAACTCATTCCTGGTGGAACTTCATAGCAAAGTACAAAGTTCGTTTTGGATGGACAAAGTTAGTTGAAATAGACAGTTTTTGCATGAAAACTCATTCCTGGTGGAACTTCATAGCAAAGTACAAAGTTCGTTTTGGATGGATCAATTTAGTTGAAATAGACAGTTTTTGCATGAAAACTCATTCCTGGTGGAACTTCATAGCAAAGTACAAAGTTCGTTTTGGATGGACAAAGTTAGTTGAAATAGACAGTTTTTGCATGAAAACTCATTCCTGGTGGAACTTCATAGCAAAGTACAAAGTTCTTTTTGGATGGATCAATTTAGTTGAAATAGACAGTTTTTGCATGAAAACTCATTCCTGGTGGAACTTCATAGCAAAGTACAAAGTTCGTTTTGGATGGACAAAGTTAGTTGAAATAGACAGTTTTTGCATAAAAACTCATTTCTGGTGGAACTTCATAGCAAAGTACAAAGTTCTTTTTGGATGGATCAATTTAGTTGAAATAGACAGTTTTTGCATGAAAACTCATTCCTGGTGGAACTTCATAGCAAAGTACAAAGTTCGTTTTGGATGGACAAAGTTAGTTGAAATAGACAGTTTTTGCATGAAAACTCATTCCTGGTGGAACTTCATAGCAAAGTACAAAGTTCGTTTTGGATGGACAAAGTTAGTTGAAATAGACAGTTTTTGCATGAAAACTCATTCCTGGTGGAACTTCATAGCAAAGTACAAAGTTCGAATCAGATGGACAAAGTTAGTTGAAATAGACAGTTTTTGCATGAAAACTCATTCCTGGTGGAACTTCATAGCAAAGTACAAAGTTCGTTTTGGATGGACAAAGTTAGTTGAAATAGACAGTTTTTGCATGAAAACTCATTCCTGGTGGAACTTCATAGCAAAGTACAAAGTTCGTTTTGGATGGATCAATTTAGTTGAAATAGACAGTTTTTGCATGAAAACTCATTCCTGGTGGAACTTCATAGCAAAGTACAAAGTTCGTTTTGGATGGACAAAGTTAGTTGAAATAGACAGTTTTTGCATGAAAACTCATTCCTGGTGGAACTTCATAGCAAAGTACAAAGTTCGTTTTGGATGGACGAATTAAGTTGAAATAGACAGTTTTTGTATGAAAACTCATTCCTGGTGGAACTTCATAGCAAAGTACAAAGTTCGAATCAGATGGACGAATTAAGTTGAAATAGACAGTTTTTGCATGAAAACTCATTCCTGGTGGAACTTCATAGCAAAGTACAAAGTTCGTTTTGGATGGACAAAGTTAGTTGAAATAGACAGTTTTTGTATGAAAACTCATTCCTGGTGGAACTTCATAGCAAAGTACAAAGTTCGTTTTGGATGGATCAATTTAGTTGAAATAGACAGTTTTTGCATAAAAACTCATTCCTGGTGGAACTTCATAGCAAAGTACAAAGTTCGTTTTGGATGGATCAATTTAGTTGAAATAGACAGTTTTTGCATGAAAACTCATTCCTGGTGGAACTTCATAGCAAAGTACAAAGTTCGTTTTGGATGGATCAATTTAGTTGAAATAGACAGTTTTTGCATAAAAACTCATTCCTGGTGGAACTTCATAGCAAAGTACAAAGTTCGTTTTGGATGGATCAATTTAGTTGAAATAGACAGTTTTTGCATGAAAACTCATTCCTGGTGGAACTTCATAGCAAAGTACAAAGTTCGTTTTGGATGGACGAATTAAGTTGAAATAGACAGTTTTTGTATGAAAACTCATTCCTGGTGGAACTTCATAGCAAAGTACAAAGTTCGAATCAGATGGACGAATTAAGTTGAAATAGACAGTTTTTGCATGAAAACTCATTCCTGGTAGAACTTCATAGCAAAGTACAAAGTTCGTTTCAGATGGACAAAGTTAGTTGAAATAGACAGTTTTTGCATGAAAACTCATTCCTGGTGGAACTTCATAGCAAAGTACAAAGTTCGTTTTGGATGGATCAATTTAGTTGAAATAGACAGTTTTTGCATGAAAACTCATTCCTGGTGGAACTTCATAGCAAAGTACAAAGTTCGTTTTGGATGGACAAAGTTAGTTGAAATAGACAGTTTTTGCATGAAAACTCATTCCTGGTGGAACTTCATAGCAAAGTACAAAGTTCGTTTTGGATGGACAAAGTTAGTTGAAAAAGACAGTTTTTGCATAAAAACTCATTCCTGGTGGAACTTCATAGCAAAGTACAAAGTTCGTTTTGGATGGACAAAGTTAGTTGAAATAGACAGTTTTTGTATGAAAACTCATTCCTGGTGGAACTTCATAGCAAAGTACAAAGTTCGTTTTGGATGGATCAATTTAGTTGAAATAGACAGTTTTTGCATAAAAACTCATTCCTGGTGGAACTTCATAGCAAAGTACAAAGTTCGAATCAGATGGACGAATTAAGTTGAAATAGACAGTTTTTGCATGAAAACTCATTCCTGGTGGAACTTCATAGCAAAGTACAAAGTTCGTTTTGGATGGACAAAGTTAGTTGAAATAGACAGTTTTTGTATGAAAACTCATTCCTGGTGGAACTTCATAGCAAAGTACAAAGTTCGTTTTGGATGGATCAATTTAGTTGAAATAGACAGTTTTTGCATGAAAACTCATTCCTGGTGGAACTTCATAGCAAAGTACAAAGTTCGTTTTGGATGGACAAAGTTAGTTGAAATAGACAGTTTTTGCATGAAAACTCATTCCTGGTGGAACTTCATAGCAAAGTACAAAGTTCGTTTTGGATGGACAAAGTTAGTTGAAAAAGACAGTTTTTGCATAAAAACTCATTCCTGGTGGAACTTCATAGCAAAGTACAAAGTTCGTTTTGGATGGACAAAGTTAGTTGAAAAAGACAGTTTTTGCATGAAAACTCATTCCTGGTGGAACTTCATAGCAAAGTACGAAGTTCGTTTTGGATGGACGAATTAAGTTGAAATAGACAGTTTTTGTATGAAAACTCATTCCTGGTGGAACTTCATAGCAAAGTACAAAGTTCGAATCAGATGGACGAATTAAGTTGAAATAGACAGTTTTTGCATGAAAACTCATTCCTGGTGGAACTTCATAGCAAAGTACAAAGTTCGTTTTGGATGGACAAAGTTAGTTGAAATAGACAGTTTTTGTATGAAAACTCATTCCTGGTGGAACTTCATAGCAAAGTACAAAGTTCGTTTTGGATGGATCAATTTAGTTGAAATAGACAGTTTTTGCATAAAAACTCATTCCTGGTGTAACTTCATAGCAAAGTACAAAGTTCGTTTTGGATGGATCAATTTAGTTGAAATAGACAGTTTTTGCATGAAAACTCATTCCTGGTGGAACTTCATAGCAAAGTACAAAGTTCGTTTTGGATGGATCAATTTAGTTGAAATAGACAGTTTTTGCATAAAAACTCATTCCTGGTGGAACTTCATAGCAAAGTACAAAGTTCGTTTTGGATGGATCAATTTAGTTGAAATAGACAGTTTTTGCATGAAAACTCATTCCTGGTGGAACTTCATAGCAAAGTACAAAGTTCGTTTTGGATGGACGAATTAAGTTGAAATAGACAGTTTTTGTATGAAAACTCATTCCTGGTGGAACTTCATAGCAAAGTACAAAGTTCGAATCAGATGGACAAAGTTAGTTGAAATAGACAGTTTTTGCATAAAAACTCATTCCTGGTGGAACTTCATAGCAAAGTACAAAGTTCGTTTTGGATGGATCAATTTAGTTGAAATAGACAGTTTTTGCATGAAAACTCATTCCTGGTGGAACTTCATAGCAAAGTACAAAGTTCGTTTTGGATGGATCAATTTAGTTGAAATAGACAGTTTTTGCATAAAAACTCATTCCTGGTGGAACTTCATAGCAAAGTACAAAGTTCGTTTTGGATGGATCAATTTAGTTGAAATAGACAGTTTTTGCATGAAAACTCATTCCTGGTGGAACTTCATAGCAAAGTACAAAGTTCGTTTTGGATGGACGAATTAAGTTGAAATAGACAGTTTTTGTATGAAAACTCATTCCTGGTGGAACTTCATAGCAAAGTACAAAGTTCGAATCAGATGGACGAATTAAGTTGAAATAGACAGTTTTTGCATGAAAACTCATTCCTGGTGGAACTTCATAGCAAAGACAAAGTTCGTTTTGGATGGATCAATTTAGTTGAAATAGACAGTTTTTGCATGAAAACTCATTCCTGGTGGAACTTCATAGCAAAGTACAAAGTTCGTTTTGGATGGATCAATTAAGTTGAAATAGACAGTTTTTGTATGAAAACTCATTCCTGGTGGAACTTCATAGCAAAGTACAAAGCTCGAATCAGATGGACAAAGTTAGTTGAAATAGACAGTTTTTGCATAAAAACTCATTCCTGGTGGAACTTCATAGCAAAGTACAAAGTTCGTTTTGGATGGACAAAGTTAGTTGAAATAGACAGTTTTTGCATAAAAACTCATTCCTGGTGGAACTTCATAGCAAAGTACAAAGTTCGTTTTGGATGGATCAATTTAGTTGAAATAGACAGTTTTTGCATGAAAACTCATTCCTGGTGGAACTTCATAGCAAAGTACAAAGTTCGTTTTGGATGGACAAAGTTAGTTGGAATAGACAGTTTTTGCATGAAAACTCATTCCTGGTGGAACTTCATAGCAAAGTACAAAGTTCGTTTTGGATGGATCAATTTAGTTGAAATAGACAGTTTTTGCATGAAAACTCATTCCTGGTGGAACTTCATAGCAAAGTACAAAGTTCGTTTTGGATGGACAAAGTTAGTTGAAATAGACAGTTTTTGCATGAAAACTCATTCCTGGTGGAACTTCATAGCAAAGTACAAAGTTCGTTTTGGATGGACAAAGTTAGTTGAAATAGACAGTTTTTGCATGAAAACTCATTCCTGGTGGAACTTCATAGCAAAGTACAAAGTTCGTTTTGGATGGATCAATTAAGTTGAAATAGACAGTTTTTGTATGAAAACTCATTCCTGGTGGAACTTCATAGCAAAGTACAAAGTTCGAATCAGATGGACAAAGTTAGTTGAAATAGACAGTTTTTGCATGAAAACTCATTCCTGGTGGAACTTCATAGCAAAGTACAAAGTTCGTTTTGGATGGACAAAGTTAGTTGAAATAGACAGTTTTTGCATGAAAACTCATTCCTGGTGGAACTTCATAGCAAAGTACAAAGTTCGTTTTGGATGGATCAATTTAGTTGAAATAGACAGTTTTTGCATGAAAACTCATTCCTGGTGGAACTTCATAGCAAAGTACAAAGTTCGTTTTGGATGGATCAATTTAGTTGAAATAGACAGTTTTTGCATGAAAACTCATTCCTGGTGGAACTTCATAGCAAAGTACAAAGTTCGTTTTGGATGGACAAAGTTAGTTGAAATAGACAGTTTTTGCATGAAAACTCATTCCTGGTGGAACTTCATAGCAAAGTACAAAGTTCGTTTTGGATGGACAAAGTTAGTTGAAATAGACAGTTTTTGCATGAAAACTCATTCCTGGTGGAACTTCATAGCAAAGTACAAAGTTCGTTTTGGATGGACGAATTAAGTTGAAATAGACAGTTTTTGTATGAAAACTCATTCCTGGTGGAACTTCATAGCAAAGTACAAAGTTCGTTTTGGATGGACAAAGTTAGTTGAAATAGACAGTTTTTGCATGAAAACTCATTCCTGGTGGAACTTCATAGCAAAGTACAAAGTTCGTTTTGGATGGATCAATTTAGTTGAAATAGACAGTTTTTGCATGAAAACTCATTCCTGGTGGAACTTCATAGCAAAGTACAAAGTTCGTTTTGGATGGATCAATTTAGTTGAAATAGACAGTTTTTGCATGAAAACTCATTCCTGGTGGAACTCATAGCAAAGTACAAAGTTCGAATCAGATGGACGAATTAAGTTGAAATAGACAGTTTTTGCATGAAAACTCATTCCTGGTAGAACTTCATAGCAAAGTACAAAGTTCGTTTTAGATGGACAAAGTTAGTTGAAATAGACAGTTTTTGTATGAAAACTCATTCCTGGTGGAACTTCATAGCAAAGTACAAAGTTCGTTTTGGATGGACGAATTAAGTTGAAATAGACAGTTTTTGCATGAAAACTCATTCCTGGTGGAACTTCATAGCAAAGTACAAAGTTCGTTTTGGATGGATCAATTTAGTTGAAATAGACAGTTTTTGCATGAAAACTCATTCCTGGTGGAACTTCATAGCAAAGTACAAAGTTCGTTTTGGATGGACAAAGTTAGTTGAAATAGACAGTTTTTGCATGAAAACTCATTCCTGGTGGAACTTCATTGCAAAGTACAAAGTTCGTTTTGGATGGATCAATTTAGTTGAAATAGACAGTTTTTGCATGAAAACTCATTCCTGGTGGAACTTCATAGCAAAGTACAAAGTTCGTTTTGGATGGACAAAGTTAGTTGAAATAGACAGTTTTTGCATGAAAACTCATTCCTGGTGGAACTTCATAGCAAAGTACAAAGTTCGTTTTGGATGGACAAAGTTAGTTGAAATAGACAGTTTTTGCATGAAAACTCATTCCTGGTGGAACTTCATAGCAAAGTACAAAGTTCGTTTTGGATGGACGAATTAAGTTGAAATAGACAGTTTTTGTATGAAAACTCATTCCTGGTGGAACTTCATAGCAAAGTACAAAGTTCGTTTTGGATGGACAAAGTTAGTTGAAATAGACAGTTTTTGCATGAAAACTCATTCCTGGTGGAACTTCATAGCAAAGTAAAAAGTTCGTTTTGGATGGATCAATTTAGTTGAAATAGACAGTTTTTGCATGAAAACTCATTCCTGGTGGAACTTCATAGCAAAGTACAAAGTTCGTTTTGGATGGACAAAGTTAGTTGAAATAGACAGTTTTTGCATGAAAACTCATTCCTGGTGGAACTTCATAGCAAAGTACAAAGTTCGAATCAGATGGACGAATTAAGTTGAAATAGACAGTTTTTGCATGAAAACTCATTCCTGGTGGAACTTCATAGCAAAGTACAAAGCTCGTTTTGGATGGATCAATTTAGTTGAAATAGACAGTTTTTGCATGAAAACTCATTCCTGGTGGAACTTCATAGCAAAGTACAAAGTTCGTTTTGGATGGATCAATTTAGTTGAAATAGACAGTTTTTGCATGAAAACTCATTCCTGGTGGAACTTCATAGCAAAGTACAAAGTTCGTTTTGGATGGACAAAGTTAGTTGAAATAGACAGTTTTTGCATAAAAACTCATTCCTGGTGGAACTTCATAGCAAAGTACAAAGTTCGTTTTGGATGGACAAAGTTAGTTGAAATAGACAGTTTTGCATAAAAACTCATTCCTGGTGGAACTTCATAGCAAAGTAAAAAGTTCGTTTTGGATGGATCAATTTAGTTGAAATAGACAGTTTTTGCATGAAAACTCATTCCTGGTGGAACTTCATAGCAAAGTACAAAGTTCGTTTTGGATGGATCAATTTAGTTGAAAAAGACAGTTTTTGCATGAAAACTCATTCCTGGTGGAACTTCATAGCAAAGTACAAAGTTCGTTTTGGATGGATCAATTTAGTTGAAATAGACAGTTTTTGCATGAAAACTCATTCCTGGTGGAACTTCATAGCAAAGTACAAAGTTCGTTTTGGATGGACAAAGTTAGTTGAAATAGACAGTTTTTGTATGAAAACTCATTCCTGGTGGAACTTCATAGCAAAGTACAAAGTTCGAATCAGATGGACGAATTAAGTTGAAATAGACAGTTTTTGCATGAAAACTCATTCCTGGTGGAACTTCATAGCAAAGTACAAAGTTCGTTTTGGATGGACAAAGTTAGTTGAAATAGACAGTTTTTGCATAAAAACTCATTCCTGGTGGAACTTCATAGCAAAGTACAAAGTTCGTTTTGGATGGACAAAGTTAGTTGAAATAGACAGTTTTTGCATAAAAACTCATTCCTGGTGGAACTTCATAGCAAAGTACAAAGTTCGTTTTGGATGGATCAATTTAGTTGAAATAGACAGTTTTTGCATGAAAACTCATTCCTGGTGGAACTTCATAGCAAAGTACAAAGTTCGTTTTGGATGGACAAAGTTAGTTGAAATAGACAGTTTTTGCATGAAAACTCATTCCTGGTGGAACTTCATAGCAAAGTACAAAGTTCGTTTTGGATGGACAAAGTTAGTTGAAATAGACAGTTTTTGCATGAAAACTCATTCCTGGTGGAACTTCATAGCAAAGTACAAAGTTCGTTTTGGATGGACAAAGTTAGTTGAAATAGACAGTTTTTGCATGAAAACTCATTCCTGGTGGAACTTCATAGCAAAGTACAAAGTTCGTTTTGGATGGACGAATTAAGTTGAAATAGACAGTTTTTGTATGAAAACTCATTCCTGGTGGAACTTCATAGCAAAGTACAAAGTTCGAATCAGATGGACAAAGTTAGTTGAAATAGACAGTTTTTGCATGAAAACTCATTCCTGGTGGAACTTCATAGCAAAGTACAAAGTTCGTTTTGGATGGACAAAGTTAGTTGAAATAGACAGTTTTTGCATGAAAACTCATTCCTGGTGGAACTTCATAGCAAAGTGCAAAGTTCGTTTTGGATGGACAAAGTTAGTTGAAATAGACAGTTTTTGCATGAAAACTCATTCCTGGTGGAACTTCATAGCAAAGTACAAAGTTCGTTTTGGATGGACAAAGTTAGTTGAAATAGACAGTTTTTGCATGAAAACTCATTCCTGGTGGAACTTCATAGCAAAGTACAAAGTTCGTTTTGGATGGACGAATTAAGTTGAAATAGACAGTTTTTGTATGAAAACTCATTCCTGGTGGAACTTCATAGCAAAGTACAAAGTTCGAATCAGATGGACAAAGTTAGTTGAAATAGACAGTTTTTGCATGAAAACTCATTCCTGGTGGAACTTCATAGCAAAGTACAAAGTTCGTTTTGGATGGACAAAGTTAGTTGAAATAGACAGTTTTTGCATGAAAACTCATTCCTGGTGGAACTTCATAGCAAAGTACAAAGTTCGTTTTGGATGGATCAATTTAGTTGAAATAGACAGTTTTTGCATGAAAACTCATTCCTGGTGGAACTTCATAGCAAAGTACAAAGTTCGTTTTGGATGGATCAATTTAGTTAAAATAGACAGTTTTTGTATGAAAACTCATTCCTGGTGGAACTTCATAGCAAAGTACAAAGTTCGTTTTGGATGGATCAATTTAGTTGAAATAGACAGTTTTTGCATGAAAACTCATTCCTGGTGGAACTTCATAGCAAAGTACAAAGTTCGTTTTGGATGGACAAAGTTAGTTGAAATAGACAGTTTTTGCATGAAAACTCATTCCTGGTGGAACTTCATAGCAAAGTACAAAGTTCGTTTTGGATGGACAAAGTTAGTTGAAATAGACAGTTTTTGCATAAAAACTCATTCCTGGTGGAACTTCATAGCAAAGTAAAAAGTTCGTTTTGGATGGATCAATTTAGTTGAAATAGACAGTTTTTGCATGAAAACTCATTCCTGGTGGAACTTCATAGCAAAGTACAAAGTTCGTTTTGGATGGATCAATTTAGTTGAAAAAGACAGTTTTTGCATGAAAACTCATTCCTGGTGGAACTTCATAGCAAAGTACAAAGTTCGTCTTAGATGGATCAATTTAGTTGAAATAGACAGTTTTTGTATGAAAACTCATTCCTGGTGGAACTTCATAGCAAAGTACAAAGTTCGTATCGGATGGATCAATTTAGTTGAAATAGACAGTTCTTGCATGAAAACTCATTCCTGGTAGAACTTCATAGCAAAGTACAAAGTTCGTATCGGATGGACGAATTAAGTTGAAATAGACAGTTTTTGCATGAAAACTCATTCCTGGTGGAACTTCATAGCAAAGTACAAAGTTCGTTTTGGATGGACAAAGTTAGTTGAAATAGACAGTTTTTGCATGAAAACTCATTCCTGGTGGAACTTCATAGCAAAGTACAAAGTTCGTATCGGATGGATCAATTTAGTTGAAATAGACAGTTTTTGCATGAAAACTCATTCCTGGTAGAACTTCATAGCAAAGTACAAAGTTCGTATCGGATGGACGAATTAAGTTGAAATAGACAGTTTTTGCATGAAAACTCATTCCTGGTGGAACTTCATAGCAAAGTACAAAGTTCGTTTTAGATGGACAAAGTTAGTTGAAATAGACAGTTTTTGCATAAAAACTCATTCCTGGTGGAACTTCATAGCAAAGTACAAAGTTCGAATCAGATGGACGAATTAAGTTGAAATAGACAGTTTTTGTATGAAAACTCATTCCTGGTGGAACTTCATAGCAAAGTACAAAGTTCGTTTTGGATAGACAAAGTTAGTTGAAATAGACAGTTTTTGCATGAAAACTCATTCCTGGTGGAACTTCATAGCAAAGTACAAAGTTCGTATCGGATGGACGAATTAAGTTGAAATAGACAGTTTTTGTATGAAAACTCATTCCTGGTGGAACTTCATAGCAAAGTACAAAGTTCGTTTTGGATAGACAAAGTTAGTTGAAATAGACAGTTTTTGCATGAAAACTTATTCCTGGTGGAACTTCATAGCAAAGTACAAAGTTCGTTTTGGATGGATCAATTTAGTTGAAATAGACAGTTTTTGCATAAAAACTCATTCCTGGTGGAACTTCATAGCAAAGTACAAAGTTCGTTTTGGATGGACAAAGTTAGTTGAAATAGACAGTTTTTGCATGAAAACTCATTCCTGGTGGAACTTCATAGCAAAGTACAAAGTTCGTTTTGGATGGACAAAGTTAGTTGAAATAGACAGTTTTTGCATGAAAACTCATTCCTGGTGGAACTTCATAGCAAAGTACAAAGTTCGTTTTGGATGGACAAAGTTAGTTGAAATAGACAGTTCTTGCATGAAAACTCATTCCTGGTAGAACTTCATAGCAAAGTACGAAGTTCGTTTTGGATGGACAAAGTTAGTTGAAATAGACAGTTTTTGCATAAAAACTCATTCCTGGTGGAACTTCATAGCAAAGTACAAAGTTCGTTTTAGATGGACAAAGTTAGTTGAAATAGACAGTTTTTGCATAAAAACTCATTCCTGGTGGAACTTCATAGCAAAGTACAAAGTTCGAATCAGATGGACGAATTAAGTTGAAATAGACAGTTTTTGTATGAAAACTCATTCCTGGTGGAACTTCATAGCAAAGTACAAAGTTCGTTTTGGATGGACAAAGTTAGTTGAAATAGACAGTTTTTGCATGAAAACTCATTCCTGGTGGAACTTCATAGCAAAGTACAAAGTTCGTTTTGGATGGACAAAGTTAGTTGAAATAGACAGTTTTTGCATGAAAACTCATTCCTGGTGGAACTTCATAGCAAAGTACAAAGTTCGTTTTAGATGGACAAAGTTAGTTGAAATAGACAGTTCTTGCATGAAAACTCATTCCTGGTAGAACTTCATAGCAAAGTACAAAGTTCGTTTTGGATGGATCAATTTAGTTGAAATAGACAGTTTTTGCATAAAAACTCATTCCTGGTGGAACTTCATAGCAAAGTACAAAGTTCGAATCAGATGGACGAATTAAGTTGAAATAGACAGTTTTTGTATGAAAACTTATTCCTGGTGGAACTTCATAGCAAAGTACAAAGTTCGTATCGGATGGATCAATTTAGTTGAAATAGACAGTTTTTGCATGAAAACTCATTCCTGGTGGAACTTCATAGCAAAGTACAAAGTTCGTTTTGGATGGATCAATTTAGTTGAAATAGACAGTTTTTGCATGAAAACTCATTCCTGGTGGAACTTCATAGCAAAGTACAAAGTTCGTATCGGATGGACGAATTAAGTTGAAATAGACAGTTTTTGCATGAAAACTCATTCCTGGTGGAACTTCATAGCAAAGTACAAAGTTCGTTTTGGATGGATCAAATTAGTTGAAATAGACAGTTTTTGCATGAAAACTCATTCCTGGTGGAACTTCATAGCAAAGTACAAAGTTCGTTTTGGATGGATCAATTTAGTTGAAATAGACAGTTTTTGCATGAAAACTCATTCCTGGTAGAACTTCATAGCAAAGTACAAAGTTCGTTTTGGATGGATCAATTTAGTTGAAATAGACAGTTTTTGCATGAAAACTCATTCCTGGTGGAACTTCATAGCAAAGTACAAAGTTCGTATCGGATGGATCAATTTAGTTGAAATAGACAGTTCTTGCATGAAAACTCATTCCTGGTGGAACTTCATACCAAAGTACAAAGTTCGTTTTGGATGGACAAAGTTAGTTGAAATAGACAGTTTTTGCATGAAAACTCATTCCTGGTGGAACTTCATAGCAAAGTACAAAGTTCGTTTTGGATGGACGAATTAAGTTGAAATAGACAGTTTTTGCATGAAAACTCATTCCTGGTGGAACTTCATAGCAAAGTACAAAGTTCGTATCGGATGGATCAATTTAGTTGAAATAGACAGTTTTTGCATAAAAACTCATTCCTGGTGGAACTTCATAGCAAAGTACAAAGTTCGTTTTGGATGGATCAATTTAGTTGAAATAGACAGTTTTTGCATGAAAACTCATTCCTGGTGGAACTTCATAGCAAAGTACAAAGTTCGTTTTGGATGGATCAATTTAGTTGAAATAGACAGTTTTTGCATGAAAACTCATTCCTGGTAGAACTTCATAGCAAAGTACAAAGTTCGTTTTGGATGGATCAATTTAGTTGAAATAGACAGTTTTTGCATGAAAACTCATTCCTGGTGGAACTTCATAGCAAAGTACAAAGTTCGAATCAGATGGGCGAATTAAGTTGAAATAGACAGTTTTTGCATGAAAACTCATTCCTGGTGGAACTTCATAGCAAAGTACAAAGTTCGTATCGGATGGATCAATTTAGTTGAAATAGACAGTTTTTGTATGAAAACTCATTCCTGGTGGAACTTCATAGCAAAGTACAAAGTTCGTTTTGGATAGACAAAGTTAGTTGAAATAGACAGTTTTTGCATGAAAACTCATTCCTGGTGGAACTTCATAGCAAAGTACAAAGTTCGTTTTGGATGGATCAATTTAGTTGAAATAGACAGTTTTTGCATGAAAACTCATTCCTGGTGGAACTTCATAGCAAAGTACAAAGTTCGTATCGGATGGATCAATTTAGTTGAAATAGACAGTTTTTGCATGAAAACTCATTCCTGGTGGAACTTCATAGCAAAGTACAAAGTTCGTTTTAGATGGACAAAGTTAGTTGAAATAGACAGTTTTTGCATGAAAACTCATTCCTGGTGGAACTTCATAGCAAAGTACAAAGTTCGTTTTGGATGGACAAAGTTAGTTGAAATAGACAGTTTTTGCATAAAAACTCATTCCTGGTAGAACTTCATAGCAAAGTACAAAGTTCGTTTTGGATGGATCAATTTAGTTGAAATAGACAGTTTTTGTATGAAAACTCATTCCTGGTGGAACTTCATAGCAAAGTACAAAGTTCGTTTTGGATGGACAAAGTTAGTTGAAATAGACAGTTTTTGCATGAAAACTCATTCCTGGTGGAACTTCATAGCAAAGTACAAAGTTCGTTTTGGATGGACGAATTAAGTTGAAATAGACAGTTTTTGTATGAAAACTCATTCCTGGTGGAACTTCATAGCAAAGTACAAAGTTCGAATCAGATGGACGAATTAAGTTGAAATAGACAGTTTTTGCATGAAAACTCATTCCTGGTGGAACTTCATAGCAAAGTACAAAGTTCGTTTTAGATGGACAAAGTTAGTTGAAATAGACAGTTTTTGTATGAAAACTCATTCCTGGTGGAACTTCATAGCAAAGTACAAAGTTCGTTTTGGATAGACAAAGTTAGTTGAAATAGACAGTTTTTGCATGAAAATTCATTCCTGGTGGAACTTCATAGCAAAGTACAAAGTTCGTTTTGGATGGATCAATTTAGTTGAAATAGACAGTTTTTGCATGAAAACTCATTCCTGGTGGAACTTCATAGCAAAGTACAAAGTTCGTTTTGGATGGATCAATTTAGTTGAAATAGACAGTTTTTGCATGAAAACTCATTCCTGGTGGAACTTCATAGCAAAGTACAAAGTTCGTTTTGGATGGATCAATTTAGTTGAAATAGACAGTTTTTGTATGAAAACTCATTCCTGGTGGAACTTCATAGCAAAGTACAAAGTTCGTATCGGATGGATCAATTTAGTTGAAATAGACAGTTCTTGCATGAAAACTCATTCCTGGTAGAACTTCATAGCAAAGTACAAAGTTCGTATCGGATGGACGAATTAAGTTGAAATAGACAGTTTTTGCATGAAAACTCATTCCTGGCGGAACTTCATAGCAAAGTACAAAGTTCGTTTTAGATGGACAAAGTTAGTTGAAATAGACAGTTTTTGCATGAAAACTCATTCCTGGTGGAACTTCATAGCAAAGTACAAAGTTCGTATCGGATGGACGAATTAAGTTGAAATAGACAGTTTTTGTATAAAAACTCATTCCTGGTGGAACTTCATAGCAAAGTACAAAGTTCGTTTTGGATGGATCAATTTAGTTGAAATAGACAGTTTTTGCATGAAAACTCATTCCTGGTGGAACTTCATAGCAAAGTACAAAGTTCGTTTTGGATGGATCAATTTAGTTGAAATAGACAGTTTTTGTATGAAAACTCATTCCTGGTGGAACTTCATAGCAAAGTACAAAGTTCGTATCGGATGGATCAATTTAGTTGAAATAGACAGTTCTTGCATGAAAACTCATTCCTGGTAGAACTTCATAGCAAAGTACAAAGTTCGTATCGGATGGACGAATTAAGTTGAAATAGACAGTTTTTGCATGAAAACTCATTCCTGGTGGAACTTCATAGCAAAGTACAAAGTTCGTTTTAGATGGACAAAGTTAGTTGAAATAGACAGTTTTTGTATGAAAACTCATTCCTGGTGGAACTTCATAGCAAAGTACAAAGTTCGTTTTGGATAGACAAAGTTAGTTGAAATAGACAGTTTTTGCATGAAAATTCATTCCTGGTGGAACTTCATAGCAAAGTACAAAGTTCGTTTTGGATGGATCAATTTAGTTGAAATAGACAGTTTTTGTATGAAAACTCATTCCTGGTGGAACTTCATAGCAAAGTACAAAGTTCGTTTTGGATGGATCAATTTAGTTGAAATAGACAGTTTTTGCATGAAAACTCATTCCTGGTGGAACTTCATAGCAAAGTACAAAGTTCGTTTTGGATGGATCAATTTAGTTGAAATAGACAGTTTTTGTATGAAAACTCATTCCTGGTGGAACTTCATAGCAAAGTACAAAGTTCGTATCGGATGGATCAATTTAGTTGAAATAGACAGTTCTTGCATGAAAACTCATTCCTGGTGGAACTTCATAGCAAAGTACAAAGTTCGAATCAGATGGACGAATTAAGTTGAAATAGACAGTTTTTGTATGAAAACTCATTCCTGGTGGAACTTCATAGCAAAGTACAAAGTTCGTTTTGGATGGACGAATTAAGTTGAAATAGACAGTTTTTGTATGAAAACTCATTCCTGGTGGAACTTCATAGCAAAGTACAAAGTTCGTATCGGATGGACGATTTAAGTTGAAATAGACAGTTTTTGTATAAAAACTCATTCCTGGTGGAACTTCATAGCAAAGTACAAAGTTCGTTTTGGATAGACAAAGTTAGTTGAAATAGACAGTTTTTGCATGAAAACTTATTCCTGGTGGAACTTCATAGCAAAGTACAAAGTTCGTTTTGGATGGATCAATTTAGTTGAAATAGACAGTTTTTGCATAAAAACTCATTCCTGGTGGAACTTCATAGCAAAGTACAAAGTTCGTTTTAGATGGACAAAGTTAGTTGAAATAGACAGTTTTTGCATAAAAACTCATTCCTGGTGGAACTTCATAGCAAAGTACAAAGTTCGTTTTGGATGGACAAAGTTAGTTGAAATAGACAGTTCTTGCATGAAAACTTATTCCTGGTAGAACTTCATAGCAAAGTACAAAGTTCGTTTTGGATGGACAAAGTTAGTTGAAATAGACAGTTTTTGCATGAAAACTCATTCCTGGTGGAACTTCATAGCAAAGTACAAAGTTCGTTTTGGATGGACAAAGTTAGTTGAAATAGACAGTTTTTGCATGAAAACTCATTCCTGGTGGAACTTCATAGCAAAGTACAAAGTTCGTTTTGGATGGACGAATTAAGTTGAAATAGACAGTTTTTGTATAAAAACTCATTCCTGGTGGAACTTCATAGCAAAGTACAAAGTTCGTTTTGGATAGACAAAGTTAGTTGAAATAGACAGTTTTTGCATGAAAACTCATTCCTGGTGGAACTTCATAGCAAAGTACAAAGTTCGTTTTGGATGGACGAATTAAGTTGAAATAGACAGTTTTTGTATGAAAACTCATTCCTGGTGGAACTTCATAGCAAAGTACAAAGTTCGTTTTGGATGGACAAAGTTAGTTGAAATAGACAGTTTTTGCATGAAAACTCATTCCTGGTGGAACTTCATAGCAAAGTACAAAGTTCGTTTTGGATGGACAAAGTAAGTTGAAATAGACAGTTCTTGCATGAAAACTTATTCCTGGTAGAACTTCATAGCAAAGTACAAAGTTCGTTTTGGATGGACAAAGTTAGTTGAAATAGACAGTTTTTGCATAAAAACTCATTCCTGGTGGAACTTCATAGCAAAGTACAAAGTTCGTTTTAGATGGACAAAGTTAGTTGAAATAGACAGTTTTTGCATAAAAACTCATTCCTGGTGGAACTTCATAGCAAAGTACAAAGTTCGAATCAGATGGACGAATTAAGTTGAAATAGACAGTTTTTGTATGAAAACTCATTCCTGGTGGAACTTCATAGCAAAGTACAAAGTTCGTTTTAGATGGACAAAGTTAGTTGAAATAGACAGTTCTTGCATAAAAACTCATTCCTGGTAGAACTTCATAGCAAAGTACAAAGTTCGTTTTGGATGGACAAAGTTAGTTGAAATAGACAGTTTTTGCATGAAAACTCATTCCTGGTGGAACTTCATAGCAAAGTACAAAGTTCGTTTTGGATGGACAAAGTAAGTTGAAATAGACAGTTCTTGCATGAAAACTCATTCCTGGTGGAACTTCATAGCAAAGTAAAAAGTTCGTTTTGGATGGACAAAGTTAGTTGAAATAGACAGTTTTTGCATAAAAACTCATTCCTGGTGGAACTTCATAGCAAAGTACAAAGTTCGTTTTAGATGGACAAAGTTAGTTGAAATAGACAGTTCTTGCATAAAAACTCATTCCTGGTAGAACTTCATAGCAAAGTACAAAGTTCGTTTTGGATGGACAAAGTTAGTTGAAATAGACAGTTTTTGCATAAAAACTTATTCCTGGTGGAACTTCATAGCAAAGTACAAAGTTCGTATCGGATGGATCAATTTAGTTGAAATAGACAGTTTTTGCATGAAAACTCATTCCTGGTGGAACTTCATAGCAAAGTACAAAGTTCGTTTTGGATGGACAAAGTTAGTTGAAATAGACAGTTTTTGCATGAAAACTCATTCCTGGTGGAACTTCATAGCAAAGTAAAAAGTTCGTTTTGGATGGACGAATTAAGTTGAAATAGACAGTTTTTGTATGAAAACTCATTCCTGGTGGAACTTCATAGCAAAGTACAAAGTTCGAATCAGATGGACAAAGTTAGTTGAAATAGACAGTTTTTGCATGAAAACTCATTCCTGGTGGAACTTCATAGCAAAGTACAAAGTTCGTTTTGGATGGACAAAGTTAGTTGAAATAGACAGTTTTTGCATGAAAACTCATTCCTGGTGGAACTTCATAGCAAAGTACAAAGTTCGTTTTGGATGGATCAATTTAGTTGAAATAGACAGTTTTTGCATGAAAACTCATTCCTGGTGGAACTTCATAGCAAAGTACAAAGTTCGTTTTGGATGGACAAAGTTAGTTGAAATAGACAGTTTTTGCATGAAAACTCATTCCTGGTGGAACTTCATAGCAAAGTACAAAGTTCGTTTTGGATGGACAAAGTTAGTTGAAATAGACAGTTTTTGCATGAAAACTCATTCCTGGTGGAACTTCATAGCAAAGTAAAAAGTTCGTTTTGGATGGACGAATTAAGTTGAAATAGACAGTTTTTGTATGAAAACTCATTCCTGGTGGAACTTCATAGCAAAGTACAAAGTTCGAATCAGATGGACAAAGTTAGTTGAAATAGACAGTTTTTGCATGAAAACTCATTCCTGGTGGAACTTCATAGCAAAGTACAAAGTTCGTTTTGGATGGACAAAGTTAGTTGAAATAGACAGTTTTTGCATGAAAACTCATTCCTGGTGGAACTTCATAGCAAAGTACAAAGTTCGTTTTGGATGGATCAATTTAGTTGAAATAGACAGTTTTTGCATGAAAACTCATTCCTGGTGGAACTTCATAGCAAAGTACAAAGTTCGTTTTGGATGGACAAAGTTAGTTGAAATAGACAGTTTTTGCATGAAAACTCATTCCTGGTGGAACTTCATAGCAAAGTACAAAGTTCGTTTTGGATGGATCAATTTAGTTGAAATAGACAGTTTTTGCATGAAAACTCATTCCTGGTGGAACTTCATAGCAAAGTACAAAGTTCGTTTTGGATGGACAAAGTTAGTTGAAATAGACAGTTTTTGCATGAAAACTCATTCCTGGTGGAACTTCATAGCAAAGTACAAAGTTCGTTTTGGATGGACAAAGTTAGTTGAAATAGACAGTTTTTGCATGAAAACTCATTCCTGGTGGAACTTCATAGCAAAGTAAAAAGTTCGTTTTGGATGGACGAATTAAGTTGAAATAGACAGTTTTTGTATGAAAACTCATTCCTGGTGGAACTTCATAGCAAAGTACAAAGTTCGAATCAGATGGACAAAGTTAGTTGAAATAGACAGTTTTTGCATGAAAACTCATTCCTGGTGGAACTTCATAGCAAAGTACAAAGTTCGTTTTGGATGGACAAAGTTAGTTGAAATAGACAGTTTTTGCATGAAAACTCATTCCTGGTGGAACTTCATAGCAAAGTACAAAGTTCGTTTTGGATGGATCAATTTAGTTGAAATAGACAGTTTTTGCATGAAAACTCATTCCTGGTGGAACTTCATAGCAAAGTACAAAGTTCGAATCAGATGGACAAAGTTAGTTGAAATAGACAGTTTTTGCATGAAAACTCATTCCTGGTGGAACTTCATAGCAAAGTACAAAGTTCGTTTTGGATGGACAAAGTTAGTTGAAATAGACAGTTTTTGCATGAAAACTCATTCCTGGTGGAACTTCATAGCAAAGTACAAAGTTCGTTTTGGATGGATCAATTTAGTTGAAATAGACAGTTTTTGTATGAAAACTCATTCCTGGTGGAACTTCATAGCAAAGTACAAAGTTCGTTTTGGATGGACAAAGTTAGTTGAAATAGACAGTTTTTGCATGAAAACTCATTCCTGGTGGAACTTCATAGCAAAGTACAAAGTTCGTTTTGGATGGACAAAGTTAGTTGAAATAGACAGTTTTTGCATGAAAACTCATTCCTGGTGGAACTTCATAGCAAAGTAAAAAGTTCGTTTTGGATGGACGAATTAAGTTGAAATAGACAGTTTTTGTATGAAAACTCATTCCTGGTGGAACTTCATAGCAAAGTACAAAGTTCGAATCAGATGGACAAAGTTAGTTGAAATAGACAGTTTTTGCATGAAAACTCATTCCTGGTGGAACTTCATAGCAAAGTACAAAGTTCGTTTTGGATGGACAAAGTTAGTTGAAATAGACAGTTTTTGCATGAAAACTCATTCCTGGTGGAACTTCATAGCAAAGTACAAAGTTCGTTTTGGATGGATCAATTTAGTTGAAATAGACAGTTTTTGCATGAAAACTCATTCCTGGTGGAACTTCATAGCAAAGTACAAAGTTCGTTTTGGATGGACAAAGTTAGTTGAAATAGACAGTTTTTGCATGAAAACTCATTCCTGGTGGAACTTCATAGCAAAGTACAAAGTTCGTTTTGGATGGATCAATTTAGTTGAAATAGACAGTTTTTGCATGAAAACTCATTCCTGGTGGAACTTCATAGCAAAGTACAAAGTTCGTTTTGGATGGACAAAGTTAGTTGAAATAGACAGTTTTTGCATGAAAACTCATTCCTGGTGGAACTTCATAGCAAAGTACAAAGTTCGTTTTGGATGGACAAAGTTAGTTGAAATAGACAGTTTTTGCATGAAAACTCATTCCTGGTGGAACTTCATAGCAAAGTAAAAAGTTCGTTTTGGATGGACGAATTAAGTTGAAATAGACAGTTTTTGTATGAAAACTCATTCCTGGTGGAACTTCATAGCAAAGTACAAAGTTCGAATCAGATGGACAAAGTTAGTTGAAATAGACAGTTTTTGCATGAAAACTCATTCCTGGTGGAACTTCATAGCAAAGTACAAAGTTCGTTTTAGATGGACAAAGTTAGTTGAAATAGACAGTTTTTGCATGAAAACTCATTCCTGGTGGAACTTCATAGCAAAGTACAAAGTTCGTTTTGGATGGATCAATTTAGTTGAAATAGACAGTTTTTGCATGAAAACTCATTCCTGGTGGAACTTCATAGCAAAGTACAAAGTTCGAATCAGATGGACAAAGTTAGTTGAAATAGACAGTTTTTGCATGAAAACTCATTCCTGGTGGAACTTCATAGCAAAGTACAAAGTTCGTTTTGGATGGACAAAGTTAGTTGAAATAGACAGTTTTTGCATAAAAACTCATTCCTGGTGGAACTTCATAGCAAAGTACAAAGTTCGTTTTGGATGGATCAATTTAGTTGAAATAGACAGTTTTTGCATGAAAACTCATTCCTGGTGGAACTTCATAGCAAAGTACAAAATTCGTTTTGGATGGACAAAGTTAGTTGAAATAGACAGTTTTTGCATGAAAACTCATTCCTGGTGGAACTTCATAGCAAAGTACAAAGTTCGTTTTGGATGGATCAATTTAGTTGAAATAGACAGTTTTTGCATGAAAACTCATTCCTGGTGGAACTTCATAGCAAAGTACAAAGTTCGTTTTGGATGGACAAAGTTAGTTGAAATAGACAGTTTTTGCATGAAAACTCATTCCTGGTGGAACTTCATAGCAAAGTACAAAGTTCGTTTTGGATGGACAAAGTTAGTTGAAATAGACAGTTTTTGCATGAAAACTCATTCCTGGTGGAACTTCATAGCAAAGTAAAAAGTTCGTTTTGGATGGACGAATTAAGTTGAAATAGACAGTTTTTGTATGAAAACTCATTCCTGGTGGAACTTCATAGCAAAGTACAAAGTTCGAATCAGATGGACAAAGTTAGTTGAAATAGACAGTTTTTGCATGAAAACTCATTCCTGGTGGAACTTCATAGCAAAGTACAAAGTTCGTTTTGGATGGACAAAGTTAGTTGAAATAGACAGTTTTTGCATGAAAACTCATTCCTGGTGGAACTTCATAGCAAAGTACAAAGTTCGTTTTGGATGGATCAATTTAGTTGAAATAGACAGTTTTTGCATGAAAACTCATTCCTGGTGGAACTTCATAGCAAAGTACAAAGTTCGTTTTGGATGGACAAAGTTAGTTGAAATAGACAGTTTTTGCATGAAAACTCATTCCTGGTGGAACTTCATAGCAAAGTACAAAGTTCGTTTTGGATGGATCAATTTAGTTGAAATAGACAGTTTTTGCATGAAAACTCATTCCTGGTGGAACTTCATAGCAAAGTACAAAGTTCGTTTTGGATGGACAAAGTTAGTTGAAATAGACAGTTTTTGCATGAAAACTCATTCCTGGTGGAACTTCATAGCAAAGTACAAAGTTCGTTTTGGATGGATCAATTTAGTTGAAATAGACAGTTTTTGCATGAAAACTCATTCCTGGTGGAACTTCATAGCAAAGTACAAAGTTCGTTTTGGATGGACAAAGTTAGTTGAAATAGACAGTTTTTGCATGAAAACTCATTCCTGGTGGAACTTCATAGCAAAGTACAAAGTTCGTTTTGGATGGACAAAGTTAGTTGAAATAGACTGTTTTTGCATGAAAACTCATTCCTGGTGGAACTTCATAGCAAAGTACAAAGTTTGTTTTGGATGGACGAATTAAGTTGAAATAGACAGTTTTTGTATGAAAACTCATTCCTGGTGGAACTTCATAGCAAAGTACAAAGTTCGTTTTGGATGGACAAAGTTAGTTGAAATAGACAGTTTTTGCATGAAAACTCATTCCTGGTGGAACTTCATAGCAAAGTAAAAAGTTCGTTTTGGATGGATCAATTTAGTTGAAATAGACAGTTTTTGCATGAAAACTCATTCCTGGTGGAACTTCATAGCAAAGTACAAAGTTCGTTTTGGATGGACAAAGTTAGTTGAAATAGACAGTTTTTGCATGAAAACTCATTCCTGGTGGAACTTCATAGCAAAGTACAAAGTTCGTTTTGGATGGACGAATTAAGTTGAAATAGACAGTTTTTGTATGAAAACTCATTCCTGGTGGAACTTCATAGCAAAGTACAAAGTTCGAATCAGATGGACGAATTAAGTTGAAATAGACAGTTTTTGCATGAAAACTCATTCTTGGTGGAACTTCATAGCAAAGTACAAAGTTCGTTTTGGATGGACAAAGTTAGTTGAAATAGACAGTTTTTGCATAAAAACTCATTCCTGGTGGAACTTCATAGCAAAGTACAAAGTTCGTTTTGGATGGACAAAGTTAGTTGAAATAGACAGTTTTTGCATGAAAACTCATTCCTGGTGGAACTTCATAGCAAAGTACAAAGTTCGTTTTGGATGGATCAATTTAGTTGAAATAGACAGTTTTTGCATGAAAACTCATTCCTGGTGGAACTTCATAGCAAAGTACAAAGTTCGAATCAGATGGACGAATTAAGTTGAAATAGACAGTTTTTGCATGAAAACTCATTCCTGGTAGAACTTCATAGCAAAGTACAAAGTTCGTTTTAGATGGACAAAGTTAGTTGAAATAGACAGTTTTTGCATGAAAACTCATTCCTGGTGGAACTTCATAGCAAAGTACAAAGTTCGTTTTGGATGGATCAATTTAGTTGAAATAGACAGTTTTTGCATGAAAACTCATTCCTGGTGGAACTTCATAGCAAAGTACAAAGTTCGTTTTGGATGGATCAATTTAGTTGAAATAGACAGTTTTTGCATGAAAACTCATTCCTGGTGGAACTTCATAGCAAAGTACAAAGTTCGTTTTGGATGGATCAATTTAGTTGAAATAGACAGTTTTTGCATGAAAACTCATTCCTGGTGGAACTTCATAGCAAAGTACAAAGTTCGTTTTGGATGGATCAATTTAGTTGAAATAGACAGTTTTTGCATGAAAACTCATTCCTGGTGGAACTTCATAGCAAAGTACAAAGTTCGTTTTGGATGGACAAAGTTAGTTGAAATAGACAGTTTTTGCATAAAAACTCATTCCTGGTGGAACTTCATAGCAAAGTACAAAGTTCGTTTTGGATGGATCAATTTAGTTGAAATAGACAGTTTTTGCATGAAAACTCATTCCTGGTGGAACTTCATAGCAAAGTACAAAGTTCGTTTTGGATGGATCAATTTAGTTGAAATAGACAGTTTTTGCATGAAAACTCATTCCTGGTGGAACTTCATAGCAAAGTACAAAGTTCGTTTTGGATGGACGAATTAAGTTGAAATAGACAGTTTTTGTATGAAAACTCATTCCTGGTGGAACTTCATAGCAAAGTACAAAGTTCGAATCAGATGGACGAATTAAGTTGAAATAGACAGTTTTTGCATGAAAACTCATTCCTGGTAGAACTTCATAGCAAAGTACAAAGTTCGTTTTAGATGGACAAAGTTAGTTGAAATAGACAGTTTTTGCATAAAAACTCATTCCTGGTGGAACTTCATAGCAAAGTACAAAGTTCGTTTTGGATGGATCAATTTAGTTGAAATAGACAGTTTTTGCATGAAAACTCATTCCTGGTGGAACTTCATAGCAAAGTACAAAGTTCGTTTTGGATGGATCAATTTAGTTGAAATAGACAGTTTTTGCATGAAAACTCATTCCTGGTGGAACTTCATAGCAAAGTACAAAGTTCGTTTTGGATGGACAAAGTTAGTTGAAATAGACAGTTTTTGCATGAAAACTCATTCCTGGTGGAACTTCATAGCAAAGTACAAAGTTCGTTTTGGATGGACAAAGTTAGTTGAAATAGACAGTTTTTGCATAAAAACTCATTCCTGGTGGAACTTCATAGCAAAGTACAAAGTTAGTTTTGGATGGACAAAGTTAGTTGAAATAGACAGTTTTTGCATAAAAACTCATTCCTGGTGGAACTTCATAGCAAAGTACAAAGTTCGTTTTGGATGGATCAATTTAGTTGAAATAGACAGTTTTTGCATGAAAACTCATTCCTGGTGGAACTTCATAGCAAAGTACAAAGTTCGTTTTGGATGGACAAAGTTAGTTGGAATAGACAGTTTTTGCATGAAAACTCATTCCTGGTGGAACTTCATAGCAAAGTACAAAGTTCGTTTTGGATGGATCAATTTAGTTGAAATAGACAGTTTTTGCATGAAAACTCATTCCTGGTGGAACTTCATAGCAAAGTACAAAGTTCGTTTTGGATGGACAAAGTTAGTTGAAATAGACAGTTTTTGCATGAAAACTCATTCCTGGTGGAACTTCATAGCAAAGTACAAAGTTCGTTTTGGATGGACGAATTAAGTTGAAATAGACAGTTTTTGTATGAAAACTCATTCCTGGTGGAACTTCATAGCAAAGTACAAAGTTCGAATCAGATGGACAAAGTTAGTTGAAATAGACAGTTTTTGCATGAAAACTCATTCCTGGTGGAACTTCATAGCAAAGTACAAAGTTCGTTTTGGATGGACGAATTAAGTTGAAATAGACAGTTTTTGTATGAAAACTCATTCCTGGTGGAACTTCATAGCAAAGTACAAAGTTCGTTTTGGATGGACAAAGTTAGTTGAAATAGACAGTTTTTGCATGAAAACTCATTCCTGGTGGAACTTCATAGCAAAGTACAAAGTTCGTTTTGGATGGACGAATTAAGTTGAAATAGACAGTTTTTGTATGAAAACTCATTCCTGGTGGAACTTCATAGCAAAGTACAAAGTTCGAATCAGATGGACAAAGTTAGTTGAAATAGACAGTTTTTGCATGAAAACTCATTCCTGGTGGAACTTCATAGCAAAGTACAAAGTTCGTTTTGGATGGACGAATTAAGTTGAAATAGACAGTTTTTGTATGAAAACTCATTCCTGGTGGAACTTCATAGCAAAGTACAAAGTTCGAATCAGATGGACAAAGTTAGTTGAAATAGACAGTTTTTGCATGAAAACTCATTCCTGGTGGAACTTCATAGCAAAGTACAAAGTTCGTTTTGGATGGACGAATTAAGTTGAAATAGACAGTTTTTGTATGAAAACTCATTCCTGGTGGAACTTCATAGCAAAGTACAAAGTTCGAATCAGATGGACAAAGTTAGTTGCAATAGACAGTTTTTGCATGAAAACTCATTCCTGGTGGAACTTCATAGCAAAGTACAAAGTTCGTTTTGGATGGACAAAGTTAGTTGAAATAGACAGTTTTTGTATGAAAACTCATTCCTGGTGGAACTTCATAGCAAAGTACAAAGTTCGTTTTGGATGGACAAAGTTAGTTGAAATAGACAGTTTTTGCATGAAAACTCATTCCTGGTGGAACTTCATAGCAAAGTACAAAGTTCGTTTTGGATGGACGAATTAAATTGAAATAGACAGTTTTTGTATGAAAACTCATTCCTGGTGGAACTTCATAGCAAAGTACAAAGTTCGAATCAGATGGACAAAGTTAGTTGAAATAGACAGTTTTTGCATGAAAACTCATTCCTGGTGGAACTTCATAGCAAAGTACAAAGTTCGTTTTGGATGGACGAATTAAGTTGAAATAGACAGTTTTTGTATGAAAACTCATTCCTGGTGGAACTTCATAGCAAAGTACAAAGTTCGTTTTGGATGGACAAAGTTAGTTGAAATAGACAGTTTTTGCATGAAAACTCATTCCTGGTGGAACTTCATAGCAAAGTACAAAGTTCGTTTTGGATGGATCAATTTAGTTGAAATAGACAGTTTTTGCATGAAAACTCATTCCTGGTGGAACTTCATAGCAAAGTACAAAGTTCGTTTTGGATGGATCAATTTAGTTGAAATAGACAGTTTTTGCATGAAAACTCATTCCTGGTGGAACTTCATAGCAAAGTACAAAGTTCGTTTTGGATGGATCAATTTAGTTGAAATAGACAGTTTTTGCATGAAAACTCATTCCTGGTGGAACTTCATAGCAAAGTACAAAGTTCGTTTTGGATGGATCAATTTAGTTGAAATAGACAGTTTTTGCATGAAAACTCATTCCTGATGGAACTTCATAGCAAAGTACAAAGTTCGTTTTGGATGGATCAATTTAGTTGAAATAGACAGTTTTTGCATGAAAACTCATTCCTGGTGGAACTTCATAGCAAAGTACAAAGTTCGTATCGGATGGATCAATTTAGTTGAAATAGACAGTTCTTGCATGAAAACTCATTCCTGGTAGAACTTCATAGCAAAGTACAAAGTTCGTATCGGATGGACGAATTAAGTTGAAATAGACAGTTTTTGTATGAAAACTCATTCCTGGTGGAACTTCATAGCAAAGTACAAAGTTCGTTTTGGATGGACAAAGTTAGTTGAAATAGACAGTTTTTGCATGAAAACTCATTTCTGGTGGAACTTCATAGCAAAGTACAAAGTTCGTTTTGGATGGACGAATTAAGTTGAAATAGACAGTTTTTGTATGAAAACTCATTCCTGGTGGAACTTCATAGCAAAGTACAAAGTTCGAATCAGATGGACGAATTAAGTTGAAATAGACAGTTTTTGCATGAAAACTCATTCCTGGTAGAACTTCATAGCAAAGTACAAAGTTCGTTTTAGATGGACAAAGTTAGTTGAAATAGACAGTTTTTGTATGAAAACTCATTCCTGGTGGAACTTCATAGCAAAGTACAAAGTTCGTTTTGGATGGACAAAATTAGTTGAAATAGACAGTTTTTGTATGAAAACTCATTCCTGGTGGAACTTCATAGCAAAGTACAAAGTTCGAATCAGATGGATGAATTAAGTTGAAATAGACAGTTTTTGCATGAAAACTCATTCCTGGTGGAACTTCATAGCAAAGTACAAAGTTCGTTTTAGATGGACAAAGTTAGTTGAAATAGACAGTTTTTGCATAAAAACTCATTCCTGGTAGAACTTCATAGCAAAGTACAAAGTTCGAATCAGATGGACGAATTAAGTTGAAATAGACATTTTTTGCATAAAAACTCATTCCTGGTGGAACTTCATAGCAAAGTACAAAGTTCGTTTTGGATGGACAAAATTAGTTGAAATAGACAGTTTTTGTATGAAAACTCATTCCTGGTGGAACTTCATAGCAAAGTACAAAGTTCGAATCAGATGGATGAATTAAGTTGAAATAGACAGTTTTTGCATGAAAACTCATTCCTGGTGGAACTTCATAGCAAAGTACAAAGTTCGTTTTAGATGGACAAAGTTAGTTGAAATAGACAGTTTTTGCATAAAAACTCATTCCTGGTAGAACTTCATAGCAAAGTACAAAGTTCGAATCAGATGGACGAATTAAGTTGGAATAGACATTTTTTGCATAAAAACTCATTCCTGGTGGAACTTCATAGCAAAGTACAAAGTTCGTTTTGGATGGACAAAATTAGTTGAAATAGACAGTTTTTGTATGAAAACTCATTCCTGGTAGAACTTCATAGCAAAGTACAAAGTTCGTTTTAGATGGACAAAGTTAGTTGAAATAGACAGTTTTTGCATAAAAACTCATTCCTGGTGGAACTTCATAGCAAAGTACAAAGTTCGTTTTGGATGGACGAATTAAGTTGAAATAGACAGTTTTTGTATGAAAACTCATTCCTGGTGGAACTTCATAGCAAAGTACAAAGTTCGTTTTGGATGGATCAATTTAGTTGAAATAGACAGTTTTTGCATGAAAACTCATTCCTGGTGGAACTTCATAGCAAAGTACAAAGTTCGTTTTAGATGGACAAAGTTAGTTGAAATAGACAGTTTTTGCATAAAAACTCATTCCTGGTAGAACTTCATAGCAAAGTACAAAGTTCGAATCAGATGGACGAATTAAGTTGAAATAGACATTTTTTGCATAAAAACTCATTCCTGGTGGAACTTCATAGCAAAGTACAAAGTTCGTTTTGGATGGACAAAATTAGTTGAAATAGACAGTTTTTGCATGAAAACTCATTCCTGGTGGAACTTCATAGCAAAGTACAAAGTTCGTTTTAGATGGACAAAGTTAGTTGAAATAGACAGTTTTTGCATAAAAACTCATTCCTGGTAGAACTTCATAGCAAAGTACAAAGTTCGAATCAGATGGACGAATTAAGTTGAAATAGACAGTTTTTGCATAAAAACTCATTCCTGGTGGAACTTCATAGCAAAGTACAAAGTTCGTTTTGGATGGACGAATTAAGTTGAAATAGACAGTTTTTGTATGAAAACTCATTCCTGGTGGAACTTCATAGCAAAGTACAAAGTTCGTTTTGGATGGACGAATTAAGTTGAAATAGACAGTTTTTGCATGAAAACTCATTCCTGGTGGAACTTCATAGCAAAGTACAAAGTTCGTTTTGGATGGACAAAGTTAGTTGAAATAGACAGTTTTTGTATGAAAACTCATTCCTGGTGGAACTTCATAGCAAAGTACAAAGTTCGTTTTAGATGGACAAAGTTAGTTGAAATAGACAGTTTTTGTATGAAAACTCATTCCTGGTGGAACTTCATAGCAAAGTACAAAGTTCGTTTTGGATGGACGAATTAAGTTGAAATAGACAGTTTTTGTATGAAAACTCATTCCTGGTGGAACTTCATAGCAAAGTACAAAGTTCGAATCAGATGGATGAAATAAGTTGAAATAGACAGTTTTTGCATGAAAACTCATTCCTGGTGGAACTTCATAGCAAAGTACAAAGTTCGTTTTAGATGGACAAAGTTAGTTGAAATAGACAGTTTTTGCATAAAAACTCATTCCTGGTGGAACTTCATAGCAAAGTACAAAGTTCGTTTTGGATGGACGAATTAAGTTGAAATAGACAGTTTTTGTATGAAAACTCATTCCTGGTGGAACTTCATAGCAAAGTACAAAGTTCGTTTTGGATGGACGAATTAAGTTGAAATAGACAGTTTTTGCATGAAAACTCATTCCTGGTGGAACTTCATAGCAAAGTACAAAGTTCGTTTTAGATGGACAAAGTTAGTTGAAATAGACAGTTTTTGCATAAAAACTCATTCCTGGTGGAACTTCATAGCAAAGTACAAAGTTCGTTTTGGATGGATCAATTTAGTTGAAATAGACAGTTTTTGCATGAAAACTCATTCCTGGTGGAACTTCATAGCAAAGTACAAAGTTCGTTTTGGATGGACAAAGTTAGTTGAAATAGACAGTTTTTGCATAAAAACTCATTCCTGGTGGAACTTCATAGCAAAGTACAAAGTTCGTTTTGGATGGATCAATTTAGTTGAAATAGACAGTTTTTGTATGAAAACTCATTCCTGGTGGAACTTCATAGCAAAGTACAAAGTTCGTTTTGGATGGACGAATTAAGTTGAAATAGACAGTTTTTGCATGAAAACTCATTCCTGGTGGAACTTCATAGCAAAGTACAAAGTTCGTTTTGGATGGATCAATTTAGTTGAAATAGACAGTTTTTGCATGAAAACTCATTCCTGGTGGAACTTCATAGCAAAGTACAAAGTTCGTTTTGGATGGACGAATTAAGTTGAAATAGACAGTTTTTGTATGAAAACTCATTCCTGGTAGAACTTCATAGCAAAGTACAAAGTTCGAATCAGATGGACGAATTAAGTTGAAATAGACAGTTTTTGCATAAAAACTCATTCCTGGTGGAACTTCATAGCAAAGTACAAAGTTCGTTTTGGATGGACAAAATTAGTTGAAATAGACAGTTTTTGTATGAAAACTCATTCCTGGTGGAACTTCATAGCAAAGTACAAAGTTCGAATCAGATGGATGAATTAAGTTGAAATAGACAGTTTTTGCATGAAAACTCATTCCTGGTGGAACTTCATAGCAAAGTACAAAGTTCGTTTTAGATGGACAAAGTTAGTTGAAATAGACAGTTTTTGCATAAAAACTCATTCCTGGTAGAACTTCATAGCAAAGTACAAAGTTCGAATCAGATGGACGAATTAAGTTGAAATAGACAGTTTTTGCATGAAAACTCATTCCTGGTGGAACTTCATAGCAAAGTACAAAGTTCGTTTTGGATGGACGAATTAAGTTGAAATAGACAGTTTTTGTATGAAAACTCATTCCTGGTGGAACTTCATAGCAAAGTACAAAGTTCGTTTTGGATGGACGAATTAAGTTGAAATAGACAGTTTTTGCATGAAAACTCATTCCTGGTGGAACTTCATAGCAAAGTACAAAGTTCGTTTTGGATGGACAAAGTTAGTTGAAATAGACAGTTTTTGCATGAAAACTCATTCCTGGTAGAACTTCATAGCAAAGTACAAAGTTCGTTTTAGATGGACGAATTAAGTTGAAATAGACAGTTTTTGTATGAAAACTCATTCCTGGTGGAACTTCATAGCAAAGTACAAAGTTCGTTTTGGATGGACGAATTAAGTTGAAATAGACAGTTTTTGTATGAAAACTCATTCCTTGTGGAACTTCATAGCAAAGTACAAAGTTCAAATCAGATGGATGAATTAAGTTGAAATAGACAGTTTTTGCATGAAAACTCATTCCTGGTGGAACTTCATAGCAAAGTACAAAGTTCGTTTTAGATGGACAAAGTTAGTTGAAATAGACAGTTTTTGCATAAAAACTCATTCCTGGTGGAACTTCATAGCAAAGTACAAAGTTCGAATCAGATGGACGAATTAAGTTGAAATAGACAGTTTTTGCATGAAAACTCATTCCTGGTGCAACTTCATAGCAAAGTACAAAGTTCGAATCAGATGGACGAATTAAGTTGAAATAGACAGTTTTTGCATGAAAACTCATTCCTGGTGGAACTTCATAGCAAAGTACAAAGTTCGTTTTAGATGGACAAAGTTAGTTGAAATAGACAGTTCTTGCATGAAAACTCATTCCTGGTGGAACTTCATAGCAAAGTACAAAGTTCGTTTTGGATGGACAAAGTTAGTTGAAATAGACAGTTTTTGTATGAAAACTCATTCCTGGTGGAACTTCATAGCAAAGTACAAAGTTCGAATCAGATGGACGAATTAAGTTGAAATAGACAGTTTTTGCATAAAAACTCATTCCTGGTGGAACTTCATAGCAAAGTACAAAGTTCGTTTTGGATGGACGAATTAAGTTGAAATAGACAGTTTTTGTATGAAAACTCATTCCTGGTGGAACTTCATAGCAAAGTACAAAGTTCGTTTTGGATGGACAAAGTTAGTTGAAATAGACAGTTTTTGCATGAAAACTCATTCCTGGTGGAACTTCATAGCAAAGTACAAAGTTCGAATCAGATGGACGAATTAAGTTGAAAAAGACAGTTTTTGCATGAAAACTCATTCCTGGTGGAACTTCATAGCAAAGTACAAAGTTCGTTTTAGATGGACAAAGTTAGTTGAAATAGACAGTTCTTGCATGAAAACTCATTCCTGGTGGAACTTCATAGCAAAGTACAAAGTTCGAATCAGATGGACGAATTAAGTTGAAATAGACAGTTTTTGCATGAAAACTCATTCCTGGTGAAACTTCATAGCAAAGTACAAAGTTCGTTTTGGATGGACAAAGTTAGTTGAAATAGACAGTTTTTGCATGAAAACTCATTCCTGGTGGAACTTCATAGCAAAGTACAAAGTTCGTTTTGGATGGATCAATTTAGTTGAAATAGACAGTTTTTGTATGAAAACTCATTCCTGGTGGAACTTCATAGCAAAGTACAAAGTTCGTTTTGGATGGACAAAGTTAGTTGAAATAGACAGTTTTTGCATAAAAACTCATTCCTGGTGGAACTTCATAGCAAAGTACAAAGTTCGTTTTGGATGGACGAATTAAGTTGAAATAGACAGTTTTTGTATAAAAACTCATTCCTGGTGGAACTTCATAGCAAAGTACAAAGTTCGAATCAGATGGACGAATTAAGTTGAAATAGACAGTTTTTGCATGAAAACTCATTCCTGGTGGAACTTCATAGCAAAGTACAAAGTTCGTTTTAGATGGACAAAGTTAGTTGAAATAGACAGTTTTTGCATAAAAACTCATTCCTGGTGGAACTTCATAGCAAAGTACAAAGTTCGTTTTGGATGGATCAATTTAGTTGAAATAGACAGTTTTTGTATGAAAACTCATTCCTGGTGGAACTTCATAGCAAAGTACAAAGTTCGAATCAGATGGACGAATTAAGTTGAAATAGACAGTTTTTGCATGAAAACTCATTCCTGGTGGAACTTCATAGCAAAGTACAAAGTTCGTTTTGGATAGACAAAGTTAGTTGAAATAGACAGTTTTTGCATGAAAACTCATTCCTGGTGGAACTTCATAGCAAAGTACAAAGTTCGTTTTAGATGGACAAAGTTAGTTGAAATAGACAGTTTTTGCATAAAAACTCATTCCTGGTGGAACTTCATAGCAAAGTACAAAGTTCGTTTTGGATGGATCAATTTAGTTGAAATAGACAGTTTTTGCATGAAAACTCATTCCTGGTGGAACTTCATAGCAAAGTACAAAGTTCGTTTTAGATGGACAAAGTTAGTTGAAATAGACAGTTTTTGCATAAAAACTCATTCCTGGTGGAACTTCATAGCAAAGTACAAAGTTCGTTTTGGATGGATCAATTTAGTTGAAATAGACAGTTTTTGTATGAAAACTCATTCCTGGTGGAACTTCATAGCAAAGTACAAAGTTCGAATCAGATGGACGAATTAAGTTGAAATAGACAGTTTTTGCATGAAAACTCATTCCTGGTGGAACTTCATAGCAAAGTACAAAGTTCGTTTTGGATGGACAAAGTTAGTTGAAATAGACAGTTTTTGCATAAAAACTCATTCCTGGTGGAACTTCATAGCAAAGTACAAAGTTCGTTTTGGATGGATCAATTTAGTTGAAATAGACAGTTTTTGTATGAAAACTCATTCCTGGTGGAACTTCATAGCAAGGTACAAAGTTCGTTTTGGATGGACAAAGTTAGTTGAAATAGACAGTTTTTGCATGAAAACTCATTCCTGGTGGAACTTCATAGCAAAGTACAAAGTTCGTTTTGGATGGACGAATTAAGTTGAAATAGACAGTTTTTGTATGAAAACTCATTCCTGGTGGAACTTCATAGCAAGGTACAAAGTTCGTTTTGGATGGACAAAGTTAGTTGAAATAGACAGTTTTTGCATGAAAACTCATTCCTGGTGGAACTTCATAGCAAAGTACAAAGTTCGTTTTGAATGGACAAAGTTAGTTGAAATAGACAGCTTTTGCATGAAAACTCATTCCTGGTGGAACTTCATAGCAAAGTACAAAGTTCGTTTTGGATGGACAAAGTTAGTTGAAATAGACAGTTTTTGCATGAAAACTCATTCCTGGTGGAACTTCATAGCAAAGTACAAAGTTCGAATCGGATGGACAAAGTTAGTTGAAATAGACAGTTTTTGCATAAAAACTCATTCCTGGTGGAACTTCATAGCAAAGTACAAAGTTCGTTTTGGATGGACAAAGTTAGTTGAAATAGACAGTTTTTGCATGAAAACTCATTCCTGGTGGAACTTCATAGCAAAGTACAAAGTTCGTTTTGGATGGATCAATTTAGTTGAAATAGACAGTTTTTGCATGAAAACTCATTCCTGGTGGAACTTCATAGCAAAGTACAAAGTTCGTTTTGGATAGACAAAGTTAGTTGAAATAGACAGTTTTTGCATGAAAACTCATTCCTGGTGGAACTTCATAGCAAAGTACAAAGTTCGTTTTAGATGGACAAAGTTAGTTGAAATAGACAGTTTTTGCATAAAAACTCATTCCTGGTGGAACTTCATAGCAAAGTACAAAGTTCGTTTTGGATGGATCAATTTAGTTGAAATAGACAGTTTTTGCATGAAAACTCATTCCTGGTGGAACTTCATAGCAAAGTACAAAGTTCGTTTTAGATGGACAAAGTTAGTTGAAATAGACAGTTTTTGCATAAAAACTCATTCCTGGTGGAACTTCATAGCAAAGTACAAAGTTCGTTTTGGATGGATCAATTTAGTTGAAATAGACAGTTTTTGTATGAAAACTCATTCCTGGTGGAACTTCATAGCAAAGTACAAAGTTCGAATCAGATGGACGAATTAAGTTGAAATAGACAGTTTTTGCATGAAAACTCATTCCTGGTGGAACTTCATAGCAAAGTACAAAGTTCGTTTTGGATGGATCAATTTAGTTGAAATAGACAGTTTTGCATGAAAACTCATTCCTGGTGGAACTTCATAGCAAAGTACAAAGTTCGTTTTGGATGGACAAAGTTAGTTGAAAAAGACAGTTTTTGCATGAAAACTCATTCCTGGTGGAACTTCATAGCAAAGTACAAAGTTCGTTTTGGATGGACAAAGTTAGTTGAAATAGATTATTTTTGCATGAAAACTCATTCCTGGTGGAACTTCATAGCAAAGTACAAAGTTCGTTTTGGATGGACAAAGTTAGTTGAAATAGACAGTTTTTGCATGAAAACTCATTCCAGGTGGAACTTCATAGCAAAGTACAAAGTTCGTTTTGGATTTACAAAGTTAGTTGAAATAGACAGTTTTTGCATGAAAACTCATTCCTGGTGGAACTTCATAGCAAAGTACAAAGTTCGTTTTGGATGGACAAAGTTAGTTGAAATAGATAATTTTTGCATGAAAACTCATTCCTGGTGGAACTTCATAGCAAAGTACAAAGTTCGTTTTGGATGGATCAATTTAGTTGAAATAGACAGTTTTTGCATAAAAACTCATTCCTGGTGGAACTTCATAGCAAAGTACAAAGTTCGTTTTGGATGGACAAAGTTAGTTGAAATAGACAGTTTTTGCATGAAAACTCATTCCTGGTGGAACTTCATAGCAAAGTACAAAGTTCGTTTTGGATGGACAAAGTTAGTTGAAATAGACAGTTTTTGCATGAAAACTCATTCCTGGTGGAACTTCATAGCAAAGTACAAAGTTCGTTTTGGATGGACGAATTAAGTTGAAATAGATAATTTTTGCATGAAAACTCATTCCTGGTGGAACTTCATAGCAAAGTACAAAGTTCGTTTTGGATGGACAAAGTTAGTTGAAATAGACAGTTTTTGCATGAAAACTCATTCCAGGTGGAACTTCATAGCAAAGTACAAAGTTCGTTTTGGATGGACAAAGTTAGTTGAAATAGACAGTTTTTGCATGAAAACTCATTCCTGGTGGAACTTCATAGCAAAGTACAAAGTTCGTTTTGGATGGACAAAGTTAGTTGAAATAGACAGTTTTTGCATGAAAACTCATTCCTGGTGGAACTTCATAGCAAAGTACAAAGTTCGTTTTGGATGGACAAAGTTAGTTGAAATAGATAATTTTTGCATGAAAACTCATTCCTGGTGGAACTTCATAGCAAAGTAAAAAGTTCGTTTTGGATGGATCAATTTAGTTGAAATAGACAGTTTTTGCATAAAAACTCATTCCTGGTGGAACTTCATAGCAAAGTACAAAGTTCGTTTTGGATGGACAAAGTTAGTTGAAATAGACAGTTTTTGCATGAAAACTCATTCCTGGTGGAACTTCATAGCAAAGTACAAAGTTCGTTTTGGATGGACAAAGTTAGTTGAAATAGACAGTTTTTGCATGAAAACTCATTCCTGGTGGAACTTCATAGCAAAGTACAAAGTTCGTTTTGGATGGACAAAGTTAGTTGAAATAGATAATTTTTGCATGAAAACTCATTCCTGGTGGAACTTCATAGCAAAGTACAAAGTTCGTTTTGGATGGATCAATTTAGTTGAAATAGACAGTTTTTGCATAAAAACTCATTCCTGGTGGAACTTCATAGCAAAGTACAAAGTTCGTTTTGGATGGACAAAGTTAGTTGAAATAGACAGTTTTTGCATGAAAACTCATTCCAGGTGGAACTTCATAGCAAAGTACAAAGTTCGTTTTGGATTTACAAAGTTAGTTGAAATAGACAGTTTTTGCATGAAAACTCATTCCTGGTGGAACTTCATAGCAAAGTACAAAGTTCGTTTTGGATGGACAAAGTTAGTTGAAATAGACAGTTTTTGCATGAAAACTCATTCCTGGTGGAACTTCATAGCAAAGTACAAAGTTCGTTTTGGATGGACAAAGTTAGTTGAGATAGATAATTTTTGCATGAAAACTCATTCCTGGTGGAACTTCATAGCAAAGTACAAAGTTCGTTTTGGATGGATCAATTTAGTTGAAATAGACAGTTTTTGCATGAAAACTCATTCCTGGTGGAACTTCATAGCAAAGTACAAAGTTCGTTTTGGATGGACAAAGTTAGTTGAAATAGACAGTTTTTGCATGAAAACTCATTCCTGGTGGAACTTCATAGCAAAGTACAAAGTTCGTTTTGGATGGACAAAGTTAGTTGAAATAGATAATTTTTGCATGAAAACTCATTCCTGGTGGAACTTCATAGCAAAGTACAAAGTTCGTTTTGGATGGATCAATTTAGTTGAAATAGACAGTTTTTGCATGAAAACTCATTCCAGGTGGAACTTCATAGCAAAGTACAAAGTTCGTTTTGGATGGACAAAGTTAGTTGAAATAGACAGTTTTTGCATGAAAACTCATTCCTGGTGGAACTTCATAGCAAGGTACAAAGTTCGTTTTGGATGGACAAAGTTAGTTGAAATAGACAGTTTTTGCATGAAAACTCATTCCTGGTGGAACTTCATAGCAAAGTACAAAGTTCGTTTTGGATGGACAAAGTTAGTTGAAATAGACAGTTTTTGCATGAAAACTCATTCCTGGTGGAACTTCATAGCAAAGTACAAAGTTCGTTTTGGATGGATCAATTTAGTTGAAATAGACAGTTTTTGCATAAAACTCATTCCTGGTGGAACTTCATAGCAAAGTACAAAGTTCGTTTTGGATGGACAAAGTTAGTTGAAATAGACAGTTTTTGCATGAAAACTCATTCCTGGTGGAACTTCATAGCAAAGTACAAAGTTCGTTTTGGATGGACAAAGTTAGTTGAAATAGACAGTTTTTGCATGAAAACTCATTCCTGGTGGAACTTCATAGCAAAGTACAAAGTTCGTTTTGGATGGACAAAGTTAGTTGAAATAGACAGTTTTTGCATGAAAACTCATTCCTGGTGGAACTTCATAGCAAAGTACAAAGTTCGTTTTGGATGGACAAAGTTAGTTGAAATAGACAATTTTTGCATGAAAACTCATTCCTGGTGGAACTTCATAGCAAAGTACAAAGTTCGTTTTGGATGGATCAATTTAGTTGAAATAGACAGTTTTTGCATGCAAACTCATTCCTGGTGGAACTTCATAGCAAAGTACAAAGTTCGTTTTGGATGGACAAAGTTAGTTGAAATAGACAGTTTTTGCATGAAAACTCATTCCTGGTGGAACTTCATAGCAAAGTACAAAGTTCGTTTTGGATGGATCAATTTAGTTGAAATAGACAGTTTTTGCATAAAAACTCATTCCTGGTGGAACTTCATAGCAAAGTACAAAGTTCGTTTTGGATGGACAAAGTTAGTTGAAATAGACAGTTTTTGCATGAAAACTCATTCCTGGTGGAACTTCATAGCAAAGTACAAAGTTCGTTTTGGATGGACAAAGTTAGTTGAAATAGACAGTTTTTGCATGAAAACTCATTCCAGGTGGAACTTCATAGCAAAGTACAAAGTTCGTTTTGGATGGATCAATTTAGTTGAAATAGACAGTTTTTGCATAAAAACTCATTCCTGGTGGAACTTCATAGCAAAGTACAAAGTTCGTTTTGGATGGACAAAGTTAGTTGAAATAGACAGTTTTTGCATGAAAACTCATTCCAGGTGGAACTTCATAGCAAAGTACAAAGTTCGTTTTGGATTTACAAAGTTAGTTGAAATAGACAGTTTTTGCATGAAAACTCATTCCTGGTGGAACTTCATAGCAAAGTACAAAGTTCGTTTTGGATGGACAAAGTTAGTTGAAATAGATAATTTTTGCATGAAAACTCATTCCTGGTGGAACTTCATAGCAAAGTACAAAGTTCGTTTTGGATGGATCAATTTAGTTGAAATAGACAGTTTTTGCATAAAAACTCATTCCTGGTGGAACTTCATAGCAAAGTACAAAGTTCGTTTTGGATGGACAAAGTTAGTTGAAATAGACAGTTTTTGCATGAAAACTCATTCCTGGTGGAACTTCATAGCAAAGTACAAAGTTCGTTTTGGATGGACAAAGTTAGTTGAAATAGACAGTTTTTGCATGAAAACTCATTCCTGGTGGAACTTCATAGCAAAGTACAAAGTTCGTTTTGGATGGACAAAGTTAGTTGAAATAGATAATTTTTGCATGAAAACTCATTCCTGGTGGAACTTCATAGCAAAGTACAAAGTTCGTTTTGGATGGATCAATTTAGTTGAAATAGACAGTTTTTGCATAAAAACTCATTCCTGGTGGAACTTCATAGCAAAGTACAAAGTTCGTTTTGGATGGACAAAGTTAGTTGAAATAGACAGTTTTTGCATGAAAACTCATTCCTGGTGGAACTTCATAGCAAAGTACAAAGTTCGTTTTGGATGGACAAAGTTAGTTGAAATAGACAGTTTTTGCATAAAAACTCATTCCTGGTGGAACTTCATAGCAAAGTACAAAGTTCGTTTTGGATGGACGAATTAAGTTGAAATAGACAGTTTTTGCATGAAAACTCATTCCTGGTGGAACTTCATAGCAAAGTACAAAGTTCGTTTTGGATGGATCAATTTAGTTGAAATAGACAGTTTTTGCATGAAAACTCATTCCTGGTGGAACTTCATAGCAAAGTACAAAGTTCGTTTTGGATGGACGAATTAAGTTGAAATAGACAGTTTTTGCATAAAAACTCATTCCTGGTGGAACTTCATAGCAAAGTACAAAGTTCGTTTTGGATGGACAAAGTTAGTTGAAATAGACAGTTTTTGCATGAAAACTCATTCCTGGTGGAACTTCATAGCAAAGTACAAAGTTCGTTTTGGATGGACAAAGTTAGTTGAAATAGACAGTTTTTGCATGAAAACTCATTCCTGGTGGAACTTCATAGCAAAGTACAAAGTTCGTTTTGGATGGACAAAGTTAGTTGAAATAGACAGTTTTTGCATGAAAACTCATTCCGGGTGGAACTTCATAGCAAAGTACAAAGTTCGTTTTGGATGGACAAAGTTTGTTGAAATAGACAGTTTTTGCATGAAAACTCATTCCTGGTGGAACTTCATAGCAAAGTACAAAGTTCGTTTTGGATGGACAAAGTTAGTTGAAATAGACAGTTTTTGCATGAAAACTCATTCCTGGTGGAACTTCATAGCAAAGTACAAAGTTCGTTTTGGATGGACGAATTAAGTTGAAATAGACAGTTTTTGCATGAAAACTCATTCCTGGTGGAACTTCATAGCAAAGTACAAAGTTCGTTTTGGATGGACAAAGTTAGTTGAAATAGACAGTTTTTGCATGAAAACTCATTCCTGGTGGAACTTCATAGCAAAGTACAAAGTTCGTTTTGGATGGACAAAGTTAGTTGAAATAGACAGTTTTTGCATGAAAACTCATTCCAGGTGGAACTTCATAGCAAAGTACAAAGTTCGTTTTGGATGGATCAATTTAGTTGAAATAGACAGTTTTTGCATAAAAACTCATTCCTGGTGGAACTTCATAGCAAAGTACAAAGTTCGTTTTGGATGGACAAAGTTAGTTGAAATAGACAGTTTTTGCATGAAAACTCATTCCAGGTGGAACTTCATAGCAAAGTACAAAGTTCGTTTTGGATTTACAAAGTTAGTTGAAATAGACAGTTTTTGCATGAAAACTCATTCCTGGTGGAACTTCATAGCAAAGTACAAAGTTCGTTTTGGATGGACAAAGTTAGTTGAAATAGATAATTTTTGCATGAAAACTCATTCCTGGTGGAACTTCATAGCAAAGTACAAAGTTCGTTTTGGATGGATCAATTTAGTTGAAATAGACAGTTTTTGCATAAAAACTCATTCCTGGTGGAACTTCATAGCAAAGTACAAAGTTCGTTTTGGATGGACAAAGTTAGTTGAAATAGACAGTTTTTGCATGAAAACTCATTCCTGGTGGAACTTCATAGCAAAGTACAAAGTTCGTTTTGGATGGACAAAGTTAGTTGAAATAGACAGTTTTTGCATGAAAACTCATTCCTGGTGGAACTTCATAGCAAAGTACAAAGTTCGTTTTGGATGGACAAAGTTAGTTGAAATAGATAATTTTTGCATGAAAACTCATTCCTGGTGGAACTTCATAGCAAAGTACAAAGTTCGTTTTGGATGGATCAATTTAGTTGAAATAGACAGTTTTTGCATAAAAACTCATTCCTGGTGGAACTTCATAGCAAAGTACAAAGTTCGTTTTGGATGGACAAAGTTAGTTGAAATAGACAGTTTTTGCATGAAAACTCATTCCTGGTGGAACTTCATAGCAAAGTACAAAGTTCGTTTTGGATGGACAAAGTTAGTTGAAATAGACAGTTTTTGCATAAAAACTCATTCCTGGTGGAACTTCATAGCAAAGTACAAAGTTCGTTTTGGATGGACGAATTAAGTTGAAATAGACAGTTTTTGCATGAAAACTCATTCCTGGTGGAACTTCATAGCAAAGTACAAAGTTCGTTTTGGATGGATCAATTTAGTTGAAATAGACAGTTTTTGCATGAAAACTCATTCCTGGTGGAACTTCATAGCAAAGTACAAAGTTCGTTTTGGATGGACGAATTAAGTTGAAATAGACAGTTTTTGCATAAAAACTCATTCCTGGTGGAACTTCATAGCAAAGTACAAAGTTCGTTTTGGATGGACAAAGTTAGTTGAAATAGACAGTTTTTGCATGAAAACTCATTCCTGGTGGAACTTCATAGCAAAGTACAAAGTTCGTTTTGGATGGACAAAGTTAGTTGAAATAGACAGTTTTTGCATGAAAACTCATTCCTGGTGGAACTTCATAGCAAAGTACAAAGTTCGTTTTGGATGGACAAAGTTAGTTGAAATAGACAGTTTTTGCATGAAAACTCATTCCGGGTGGAACTTCATAGCAAAGTACAAAGTTCGTTTTGGATGGACAAAGTTAGTTGAAATAGACAGTTTTTGCATGAAAACTCATTCCTGGTGGAACTTCATAGCAAAGTACAAAGTTCGTTTTGGATGGACAAAGTTAGTTGAAATAGACAGTTTTTGCATGAAAACTCATTCCTGGTGGAACTTCATAGCAAAGTACAAAGTTCGTTTTGGATGGACGAATTAAGTTGAAATAGACAGTTTTTGCATGAAAACTCATTCCTGGTGGAACTTCATAGCAAAGTACAAAGTTCGTTTTGGATGGACAAAGTTAGTTTAAATAGACAGTTTTTGCATAAAAACTCATTCCTGGTGGAACTTCATAGCAAAGTACAAAGTTCGTTTTGGATGGACAAAGTTAGTTGAAATAGACAGTTTTTGCATGAAAACTCATTCCTGGTGGAACTTCATAGCAAAGTACAAAGTTTGTTTTGGATGGATCAATTTAGTTGAAATAGACAGTTTTTGCATGAAAACTCATTCCTGGTGGAACTTCATAGCAAAGTACAAAGTTCGTTTTGGATGGACGAATTAAGTTGAAATAGACAGTTTTTGTATGAAAACTCATTCCTGGTGGAACTTCATAGCAAAGTACAAAGTTCGAATCAGATGGACGAATTAAGTTGAAATAGACAGTTTTTGCATGAAAACTCATTCCTGGTGGAACTTCATAGCAAAGTACAAAGTTCGTTTTGGATGGACAAAGTTAGTTGAAAAAGACAGTTCTTGCATGAAAACTCATTCCTGGTGGAACTTCATAGCAAAGTACAAAGTTCGTTTTGGATGGACGAATTAAGTTGAAATAGACAGTTTTTGTATGAAAACTCATTCCTGGTGGAACTTCATAGCAAAGTACAAAGTTCGAATCAGATGGACGAATTAAGTTGAAATAGACAGTTTTTGCATGAAAACTCATTCCTGGTGGAACTTCATAGCAAAGTACAAAGTTCGTTTTAGATGGACAAAGTTAGTTGAAATAGACAGTTTTTGCATAAAAACTCATTCCTGGTGGAACTTCATAGCAAAGTACAAAGTTCGTTTTGGATGGACGAATTAAGTTGAAATAGACAATTTTTGTATGAAAACTCATTCCTGGTGGAACTTCATAGCAAAGTACAAAGTTCGTTTTGGATGGACAAAGTTAGTTGAAATAGACAGTTTTTGCATGAAAACTCATTCCTGGTGGAACTTCATAGCAAAGTACAAAGTTCGTTTTGGATGGACAAAGTTAGTTGAAATAGACAGTTTTTGCATGAAAACTCATTCCTGGTGGAACTTCATAGCAAAGTACAAAGTTCGTTTTGGATGGATCAATTTAGTTGAAATAGACAGTTTTTGTATGAAAACTCATTCCTGGTGGAACTTCATAGCAAAGTACAAAGTTCGAATCAGATGGACGCATTAAGTTGAAATAGACAGTTTTTGCATGAAAACTCATTCCTGGTGGAACTTCATAGCAAAGTACAAAGTTCGTTTTGGATGGACAAAGTTAGTTGAAATAGACAGTTTTTGCATGAAAACTCATTCCTGGTGGAACTTCATAGCAAAGTACAAAGTTCGTTTTGGATGGATCAATTTAGTTGAAATAGACAGTTTTTGTATGAAAACTCATTCCTGGTGGAACTTCATAGCAAAGTACAAAGTTCGAATCAGATGGACGAATTAAGTTGAAATAGACAGTTTTTGCATGAAAACTCATTCCTGGTGGAACTTCATAGCAAAGTACAAAGTTCGTTTTAGATGGACAAAGTTAGTTGAAATAGACAGTTTTTGCATAAAAACTCATTCCTGGTGGAACTTCATAGCAAAGTACAAAGTTCGTTTTGGATGGATCAATTTAGTTGAAATAGACAGTTTTTGTATGAAAACTCATTCCTGGTGGAACTTCATAGCAAAGTACAAAGTTCGAATCAGATGGACGAATTAAGTTGAAATAGACAGTTTTTGCATGAAAACTCATTCCTGGTGGAACTTCATAGCAAAGTACAAAGTTCGTTTTAGATGGACAAAGTTAGTTGAAATAGACAGTTTTTGCATAAAAACTCATTCCTGGTGGAACTTCATAGCAAAGTACAAAGTTCGTTTTGGATGGATCAATTTAGTTGAAATAGACAGTTTTTGTATGAAAACTCATTCCTGGTAGAACTTCATAGCAAAGTACAAAGTTCGTTTTAGATGGACAAAGTTAGTTGAAATAGACAGTTTTTGCATGAAAACTCATTCCTGGTGGAACTTCATAGCAAAGTACAAAGTTCGTTTTGGATGGACAAAGTTAGTTGAAATAGACAGTTTTTGCATAAAAACTCATTCCTGGTGGAACTTCATAGCAAAGTACAAAGTTCGTTTTGGATGGATCAATTTAGTTGAAATAGACAGTTTTTGTATGAAAACTCATTCCTGGTGGAACTTCATAGCAAAGTACAAAGTTCGAATCAGATGGACGAATTAAGTTGAAATAGACAGTTTTTGCATGAAAACTCATTCCTGGTGGAACTTCATAGCAAAGTACAAAGTTCGAATCAGATGGACGAATTAAGTTGAAATAGACAGTTTTTGCATGAAAACTCATTCCTGGTGGAACTTCATAGCAAAGTACAAAGTTCGTTTTAGATGGACAAAGTTAGTTGAAATAGACAGTTTTTGCATAAAAACTCATTCCTGGTGGAACTTCATAGCAAAGTACAAAGTTCGTTTTGGATGGATCAATTTAGTTGAAATAGACAGTTTTTGTATGAAAACTCATTCCTGGTAGAACTTCATAGCAAAGTACAAAGTTCGTTTTAGATGGACAAAGTTAGTTGAAATAGACAGTTTTTGCATGAAAACTCATTCCTGGTGGAACTTCATAGCAAAGTACAAAGTTCGTTTTGGATGGACAAAGTTAGTTGAAATAGACAGTTTTTGCATAAAAAACTCATTCCTGGTGGAACTTCATAGCAAAGTACAAAGTTCGTTTTGGATGGATCAATTTAGTTGAAATAGACAGTTTTTGCATGAAAACTCATTCCTGGTGGAACTTCATAGCAAAGTACAAAGTTCGAATCAGATGGACGAATTAAGTTGAAATAGTTTTTGCATGAAAACTCATTCCTGGTGGAACTTCATAGCAAAGTACAAAGTTCGAATCAGATGGACGAATTAAGTTGAAATAGACAGTTTTTGCATGAAAACTCATTCCTGGTGGAACTTCATAGCAAAGTACAAAGTTCGTTTTGGATAGACAAAGTTAGTTGAAATAGACAGTTTTTGCATGAAAAACTCATTCCTGGTGGAACTTCATAGCAAAGTACAAAGTTCGTTTTGGATGGACAAAGTTAGTTGAAATAGACAGTTTTTGCATAAAAACTCATTCCTGGTGGAACTTCATAGCAAAGTACAAAGTTCGTTTTGGATGGATCAATTTAGTTGAAATAGACAGTTTTTGCATAAAAACTCATTCCTGGTGGAACTTCATAGCAAAGTACAAAGTTCGTTTTGGATGGATCAATTTAGTTGAAATAGACAGTTTTTGTATGAAAACTCATTCCTGGTGGAACTTCATAGCAAAGTACAAAGTTCGAATCAGATGGACGAATTAAGTTGAAATAGACAGTTTTTGCATGAAAACTCATTCCTGGTGGAACTTCATAGCAAAGTACAAAGTTCGAATCAGATGGACGAATTAAGTTGAAATAGACAGTTTTTGCATGAAAACTCATTCCTGGTGGAACTTCATAGCAAAGTACAAAGTTCGAATCAGATGGACGAATTAAGTTGAAATAGACAGTTTTTGCATGAAAACTCATTCCTGTGGAACTTCATAGCAAAGTACAAAGTTCGTTTTAGATGGACAAAGTTAGTTGAAATAGACAGTTTTTGCATAAAAACTCATTCCTGGTGGAACTTCATAGCAAAGTACAAAGTTCGTTTTGGATGGATCAATTTAGTTGAAATAGACAGTTTTTGTATGAAAACTCATTCCTGGTAGAACTTCATAGCAAAGTACAAAGTTCGTTTTAGATGGACAAAGTTAGTTGAAATAGACAGTTTTTGCATGAAAACTCATTCCTGGTGGAACTTCATAGCAAAGTACAAAGTTCGTTTTGGATGGACAAAGTTAGTTGAAATAGACAGTTTTTTGCATAAAAACTCATTCCTGGTGGAACTTCATAGCAAAGTACAAAGTTCGTTTTGGATGGATCAATTTAGTTGAAATAGACAGTTTTTGCATGAAAACTCATTCCTGGTGGAACTTCATAGCAAAGTACAAAGTTCGTTTTGGATGGATCAATTTAGTTGAAATAGACAGTTTTTGCATGAAAACTCATTCCTGGTGGAACTTCATAGCAAAGTACAAAGTTCGTTTTGGATGGATCAATTTAGTTGAAATAGACAGTTTTTGCATGAAAACTCATTCCTGGTGGAACTTCATAGCAAAGTACAAAGTTCGTTTTGGATGGATCAATTTAGTTGAAATAGACAGTTTTTGTATGAAAACTCATTCCTGGTGGAACTTCATAGCAAAGTACAAAGTTCGTTTTGGATGGACAAAGTTAGTTGAAATAGACAGTTTTTGCATGAAAACTCATTCCTGGTGGAACTTCATAGCAAAGTACAAAGTTCGTTTTGGATGGACAAAGTTAGTTGAAATAGACGGTTTTTTGCATAAAAACTCATTCCTGGTGGAACTTCATAGCAAAGTACAAAGTTCGTTTTGGATGGACAAAGTTAGTTGAAATAGACAGTTTTTTGCATAAAAAACTCATTCCTGGTGGAACTTCATAGCAAAGTACAAAGTTCGTTTTGGATGGATCAATTTAGTTGAAATAGACAGTTTTTGCATGTAAACTCATTCCTGGTGGAACTTCATAGCAAAGAACAAAGTTCGTATCAGATGCACCAATTTAGTTGAAATAGACAGTTTTTGCATGAAAACTCATTCCTGGTGGAACTTCATAGCAAAGCACAAAGTTCGTTTTGGATGGATCAATTTAGTTGAAATAGACAGTTCTTGCATGAAAACTCATTCCTGTAGAACTTCATAGCAAAGTACAAAGTTCGTTTTAGATGGACAAAAGTTAGTTGAAATAGACAGCTTTTGCATAAAAACTCATTCTGGTAGAACTTCATAGCAAAGCACAAAGTTCGTTTTGGATGGATCAATTTAGTTGAAATAGACAGTTTTTGCATGAAAACTCATTCCTGGTGGAACTTCATAGCAAAGTACAAAGTTCGTTTTGGATGGATCAATTTAGTTGAAATAGACAGTTTTTGCATGTAAACTCATTCCTGGTGGAACTTCATAGCAAAGACACAAAGTTCGTATCAGATGCACCCAATTTAGTTGAAATAGACAGTTTTTGCATGAAAACTCATTCGTGGTGGAACTTCATAGCAAAGTACAAAGTTTCGTTTTGGATGGATCAATTTAGTTGAAATAGACAGTTTTTGCATGAAAAACTCATTCCTGGTGGAACTTCATAGCAAAGTACAAAGTTCGTTTTGGATGGACAAAGTTAGTTGAAATAGACAGTTTTTGCATAAAAACTCATTCCTGGTGGAACTTCATAGCAAAGTACAAAGTTCAATTTGGATGGATCAATTTAGTTGAAATAGACAGTTTTTGCATGAAAACTCATTCCTTGTGGAACTTCATAGCAAAGTACAAAGTTCGTTTTGGATGGACGAATTAAGTTGAAATAGACAGTTTTTGTATGAAAACTCATTCCTGGTGGAACTTCATAGCAAAGTACAAAGTTCGAATCAGATGGACGAATTAAGTTGAAATAGACAGTTTTTGCATAAAAACTCATTCCTGGTGGAACTTCATAGCAAAGTACAAAGTTCGTTTTGGATGGATCAATTTAGTTGAAATAGACAGTTTTTGCATGAAAACTCATTCCTGGTAGAACTTCATAGCAAAGTACAAAGTTCGTTTTAGATGGACAAAGTTAGTTGAAATAGACAGTTTTTGCATGAAAACTCATTCCTGGTGGAACTTCATAGCAAAGTACAAAGTTCGTTTTGGATGGATCAATTTAGTTGAAATAGACAGTTTTTGCATGAAAACTCATTCCTGGTGGAACTCCATAGCAAAATACAAAGTTCGTTTTGGATGGACAAAGTTAGTTGAAATAGACAGTTTTTGCATAAAAACTCATTCCTGGTGGAACTTCATAGCAAAGTACAAAGTTCGTTTTGGATGGATCAATTTAGTTGAAATAGACAGTTTTTGTATGAAAAACTCATTCCTGGTGGAACTTCATAGCAAAGTACAAAGTTCGTATCGGATGGATCAATTTAGTTGAAATAGACAGTTCTTGCATGAAAACTCATTCCTGGTAGAACTTCATAGCAAAGTACAAAGTTCGTATCGGATGGACGAATTAAGTTGAAATAGACAGTTTTTGTATGAAAACTCATTCCTGGTGGAACTTCATAGCAAAGTACAAAGTTCGTTTTGGATGGACAAAGTTAGTTGAAATAGACAGTTTTTGCATGAAAACTCATTCCTGGTGGAACTTCATAGCAAAGTACAAAGTTCGTTTTGGATGGACAAAGTTAGTTGAAATAGACAGTTTTTGCATAAAAACTCATTCCTGGTGGAAACTTCATAGCAAAGTACAAAGTTCGTTTTGGATGGATCAATTTAGTTGAAATAGACAGTTTTTGTATGAAAACTCATTCCTGGTGGAACTTCATAGCAAAGTACAAAGTTCGTTTTGGATGGACAAAGTTAGTTGAAATAGACAGTTTTTGTATGAAAACTCATTCCTGGTGGAACTTCATAGCAAAGTACAAAGTTCGAATCAGATGGACGAATTAAGTTGAAATAGACAGTTTTTGCATGAAAACTCATTCCTGGTGGAACTTCATAGCAAAGTACAAAGTTCGTTTTAGATGGACAAAGTTAGTTGAAATAGACAGTTTTTGCATAAAAACTCATTCCTGGTGGAACTTCATAGCAAAGTACAAAGTTCGTTTTGGATGGACGAATTAAGTTGAAATAGACAGTTTTTGTATGAAAACTCATTCCTGGTGGAACTTCATAGCAAAGTACAAAGTTCGTTTTGGATGGACAAAGTTAGTTGAAATAGACAGTTTTTGCATGAAAACTCATTCCTGGTGGAACTTCATAGCAAAGTACAAAGTTCGTTTTGGATGGACGAATTAAGTTGAAATAGACAGTTTTTGTATGAAAACTCATTCCTGGTGGAACTTCATAGCAAAGTACAAAGTTCGTTTTAGATGGACAAAGTTAGTTGAAATAGACAGTTTTTGCATGAAAACTCATTCCTGGTGGAACTTCATAGCAAAGTACAAAGTTCGTTTTGGATGGATCAATTTAGTTGAAATAGACAGTTTTTGCATGAAAACTCATTCCTGGTGGAACTTCATAGCAAAGTACAAAGTTCGTTTTGGATGGACGAATTAAGTTGAAATAGACAGTTTTTGTATGAAAACTCATTCCTGGTGGAACTTCATAGCAAAGTACAAAGTTCGTTTTAGATGGACAAAGTTAGTTGAAATAGACAGTTTTTGCATAAAAACTCATTCCTGGTGGAACTTCATAGCAAAGTACAAAGTTCGTTTTGGATGGACAAAGTTAGTTGAAATAGACAGTTTTTGCATGAAAACTCATTCCTGGTGGAACTTCATAGCAAAGTACAAAGTTCGTTTTGGATGGACGAATTAAGTTGAAATAGACAGTTTTTGTATGAAAACTCATTCCTGGTGGAACTTCATAGCAAAGTACAAAGTTCGTTTTAGATGGACAAAGTTAGTTGAAATAGACAGTTTTTGCATAAAAACTCATTCCTGGTGGAACTTCATAGCAAAGTACAAAGTTCGTTTTGGATGGACGAATTAAGTTGAAAAAGACAGTTTTTGTATGAAAACTCATTCCTGGTGGAACTTCATAGCAAAGTACAAAGTTCGTTTTGGATGGACAAAGTTAGTTGAAATAGACAGTTTTTGTATGAAAACTCATTCCTGGTGGAACTTCATAGCAAAGTACAAAGTTCGAATCAGATGGACGAATTAAGTTGAAATAGACAGTTTTTGCATGAAAACTCATTCCTGGTGGAACTTCATAGCAAAGTACAAAGTTCGTTTTAGATGGACAAAGTTAGTTGAAATAGACAGTTTTTGCATAAAAACTCATTCCTGGTGGAACTTCATAGCAAAGTACAAAGTTCGTTTTGGATGGACAAAGTTAGTTGAAATAGACAGTTTTTGTATGAAAACTCATTCCTGGTGGAACTTCATAGCAAAGTACAAAGTTCGTTTTAGATGGACAAAGTTAGTTGAAATAGACAGTTTTTGCATGAAAACTCATTCCTGGTGGAACTTCATAGCAAAGTACAAAGTTCGTTTTGGATGGATCAATTTAGTTGAAATAGACAGTTTTTGCATGAAAACTCATTCCTGGTGGAACTTCATAGCAAAGTACAAAGTTCGTTTTAGATGGACAAAGTTAGTTGAAATAGACAGTTTTTGCATGAAAACTCATTCCTGGTGGAACTTCATAGCAAAGTACAAAGTTCGTTTTGGATGGATCAATTTAGTTGAAAATAGACAGTTTTTGCATGAAAACTCATTCCTGGTGGAACTCCATAGCAAAATACAAAGTTCGTTTTGGATGGACAAAGTTAGTTGAAATAGACAGTTTTTGCATAAAAACTCATTCCTGGTGGAACTTCATAGCAAAGTACAAAGTTCGTTTTGGATGGATCAATTTAGTTGAAATAGACAGTTTTTGTATGAAAACTCATTCCTGGTGGAACTTCATAGCAAAGTACAAAGTTCGTATCGGATGGATCAATTTAGTTGAAATAGACAGTTCTTGCATGAAAACTCATTCCTGGTAGAACTTCATAGCAAAGTACAAAGTTCGTATCGGATGGACGAATTAAGTTGAAATAGACAGTTTTTGTATGAAAAACTCATTCCTGGTGGAACTTCATAGCAAAGTACAAAGTTCGTTTTGGATGGACAAAGTTAGTTGAAATAGACAGTTTTTGCATGAAAACTCATTCCTGGTGGAACTTCATAGCAAAGTACAAAGTTCGTTTTGGATGGACAAAGTTAGTTGAAATAGACAGTTTTTGCATAAAAACTCATTCCTGGTGGAACTTCATAGCAAAGTACAAAGTTCGTTTTGGATGGATCAATTTAGTTGAAATAGACAGTTTTTGTATGAAAACTCATTCCTGGTGGAACTTCATAGCAAAGTACAAAGTTCGTTTTGGATGGACAAAGTTAGTTGAAATAGACAGTTTTTGTATGAAAACTCATTCCTGGTGGAACTTCATAGCAAAGTACAAAGTTCGAATCAGATGGACGAATTAAGTTGAAATAGACAGTTTTTGCATGAAAACTCATTCCTGGTGGAACTTCATAGCAAAGTACAAAGTTCGTTTTAGATGGACAAAGTTAGTTGAAATAGACAGTTTTTGCATGAAAACTCATTCCTGGTGGAACTTCATAGCAAAGTACAAAGTTCGTTTTGGATGGATCAATTTAGTTGAAATAGACAGTTTTTGCATGAAAACTCATTCCTGGTGGAACTTCATAGCAAAGTACAAAGTTCGTTTTGGATGGACAAAGTTAGTTGAAATAGACAGTTTTTGCATGAAAACTCATTCCTGGTGGAACTTCATAGCAAAGTACAAAGTTCGTTTTGGATGGACGAATTAAGTTGAAATAGACAGTTTTTGTATGAAAACTCATTCCTGGTGGAACTTCATAGCAAAGTACAAAGTTCGTTTTAGATGGACAAAGTTAGTTGAAATAGACAGTTTTTGCATGAAAACTCATTCCTGGTGGAACTTCATAGCAAAGTACAAAGTTCGAATCAGATGGACGAATTAAGTTGAAATAGACAGTTTTTGCATGAAAACTCATTCCTGGTGGAACTTCATAGCAAAGTACAAAGTTCGTTTTAGATGGACAAAGTTAGTTGAAATAGACAGTTTTTGCATGAAAACTCATTCCTGGTGGAACTTCATAGCAAAGTACAAAGTTCGTTTTGGATGGATCAATTTAGTTGAAATAGACAGTTTTTGCATGAAAACTCATTCCTGGTGGAACTTCATAGCAAAGTACAAAGTTCGTTTTGGATGGATCAATTTAGTTAAAATAGACAGTTTTTGCATGAAAACTCATTCCTGGTGGAACTTCATAGCAAAGTACAAAGTTCGTTTTGGATGGACAAAGTTAGTTGAAATAGACAGTTTTTGCATAAAAACTCATTCCTGGTGGAACTTCATAGCAAAGTACAAAGTTCGTTTTGGATGGATCAATTTAGTTGAAATAGACAGTTTTTGTATGAAAACTCATTCCTGGTGGAACTTCATAGCAAAGTACAAAGTTCGTTTTGGATGGACAAAGTTAGTTGAAATAGACAGTTTTTGCATGAAAACTCATTCCTGGTGGAACTTCATAGCAAAGTACAAAGTTCGTTTTGGATGGACGAATTAAGTTGAAATAGACAGTTTTTGTATGAAAACTCATTCCTGGTGGAACTTCATAGCAAAGTACAAAGTTCGAATCAGATGGACGAATTAAGTTGAAATAGACAGTTTTTGCATGTAAACTCAATCCTGGTAGAATTCCATAGCAAAGTACAAAGGTCGTAACGGATGCACGAATTACGTTGAAATAGACAGTTTTTGCATGTAAACTCAATCCTGGTAGAATTCCATAGCAAAGTACAAAGTTCGAATCAGATGGACGAATTAAGTTGAAATAGACAGTTTTTGCATGTAAACTCAATCCTGGTAGAATTCCATAGCAAAGTACAAAGGTCGTATCGGATGCACGAATTACGTTGAAATAGACAGTTTTTGCATGTAAACTCAATCCTGGTAGAATTCCATAGCAAAGTACAAAGTTCGTAACGGATGCACCAATTTAGTTGAAATAGACAGTTTTTGCATGTAAACTCAATCCTGGTAGAATTCCATAGCAAAGTACAAAGTTCGTAACGGATGCACCAATTTAGTTGAAATAGACAGTTTTTGCATGTAAACTCAATCCTGGCAGAATTCCATAGCAAAGTACAAAGTTCATAACGGATGCACCAATTTAGTTGAAATAGACAGTTTTTGCATGTAAACTCAATCCTGGCAGAATTCCATAGCAAAGTACAAAGTTCATAACGGATGCACCAATTTAGTTGAAATAGACAGTTTTTGCATGTAAACTCAATCCTGGTAGAATTCCATAGCAAAGTACAAAGTTCGTATCGGATGCACCAATTTAGTTGAAATAGACAGTTTTTGTATGTAAACTCAATCCTGGTAGAATTCCATAGCAAAGTACAAAGTTCGTATCGGATGCACCAATTTAGTTGAAATAGACAGTTTTTGCATGTAAACTCAATCCTGGTAGAATTCCATAGCAAAGTACAAAGTTCATAACGGATGCACCAATTTAGTTGAAATAGACAGTTTTTGCATGTAAACTCAATCCTGGTAGAATTCCATAGCAAAGTACAAAGTTCGTATCGGATGCACCAATTTAGTTGAAATAGACAGTTTTTGCATGTAAACTCAATCCTGGCAGAATTCCATAGCAAAGTACAAAGTTCATAACGGATGCACCAATTTAGTTGAAATAGACAGTTTTTGCATGTAAACTCAATCCTGGTAGAATTCCATAGCAAAGTACAAAGTTCGTATCGGATGCACCAATTTAGTTGAAATAGACAGTTTTTGTATGTAAACTCAATCCTGGTAGAATTCCATAGCAAAGTACAAAGTTCGTATCGGATGCACCAATTTAGTTGAAATAGACAGTTTTTGTATGTAAACTCAATCCTGGTAGAATTCCATAGCAAAGTACAAAGTTCGTAACGGATGCACCAATTTAGTTGAAATAGACAGTTTTTGCATGTAAACTCAATCCTGTAGAATTCCATAGCAAAGTACAAAGTTCGTATCGGATGCACCAATTTAGTTGAAATAGACAGTTTTTGCATGTAAACTCAATCCTGGTAGAATTCCATAGCAAAGTACAAAGTTCGTAACGGATGCACCAATTTAGTTGAAATAGACAGTTTTTGCATGTAAACTCAATCCTGGTAGAATTCCATAGCAAAGTACAAAGTTCATAACGGATGCACCAATTTAGTTGAAATAGACAGTTATTGCATGTAAACTCAATCCTGGCAGAATTCCATAGCAAAGTACAAAGTTCATAACGGATGCACCAATTTAGTTGAAATAGACAGTTTTTGATGTGTCAGTTGTAAACCTCAATCCTGGTAGAATTCCATAGCAAAGTACAAAGTTCGTATCGGATGCACCAATTTAGTTGAAATAGACAGTTTTTGCATGTAAACTCAATCCTGGTAGAATTCCATAGCAAAGTACAAAGTTCGTATCGGATGCACCAATTTAGTTGAAATAGACAGTTTTTGCATGTAAACTCAATCCTGGTAGAATTCCATAGCAAAGTACAAAGTTCGTAACGGATGCACCAATTTAGTTGAAATAGACAGTTTTTGCATGTAAACTCAATCCTGGTAGAATTCCATAGCAAAGTACAAAGTTCGTAACGGATGCACCAATTTAGTTGAAATAGACAGTTTTTGCATGTAAACTCAATCCTGGTAGAATTCCATAGCAAAGTACAAAGTTCGTATCGGATGCACCAATTTAGTTGAAATAGACAGTTTTTGCATGTAAACTCAATCCTGGTAGAATTCCATAGCAAAGTACAAAGTTCGTAACGGATGCACCAATTTAGTTGAAATAGACAGTTTTTGCATGTAAACTCAATCCTGGTAGAATTCCATAGCAAAGTACAAAGTTCGTAACGGATGCACCAATTTAGTTGAAATAGACAGTTTTTGCATGTAAACTCAATCCTGGTAGAATTCCATAGCAAAGTACAAAGTTCGTATCGGATGCACCAATTTAGTTGAAATAGACAGTTTTTGCATGTAAACTCAATCCTGGTAGAATTCCATAGCAAAGTACAAAGTTCGTATCGGATGCACCAATTTAGTTGAAATAGACAGTTTTTGCATGTAAACTCAATCCTGGTAGAATTCCATAGCAAAGTACAAAGTTCGTATCGGATGCACCAATTTAGTTGAAATAGACAGTTTTTGCATGTAAACTCAATCCTGGTATAATTCCATAGCAAAGTACAAAGTTCATAACGGATGCACCAATTTAGTTGAAATAGACAGTTTTTGCATGTAAACTCAATCCTGGTAGAATTCCATAGCAAAGTACAAAGTTCGTATCGGATGCACCAATTTAGTTGAAATAGACAGTTTTTGCATGTAAACTCAATCCTGGTAGAATTCCATAGCATAGTACAAAGTTCGTATCGGATGCACCAATTTAGTTGAAATAGACAGTTTTTGCATGTAAACTCAATCCTGGTAGAATTCCATAGCAAAGTACAAAGTTCGTAACGGATGCACCAATTTAGTTGAAATAGACAGTTTTTGCATGTAAACTCAATCCTGGTAGAATTCCATAGCAAAGTACAAAGTTCGGTTTGGATGCACCAATTTAGTTGAAATAGACAGTTTTTGCATGTAAACTCAATCCTGGTAGAATTCCATAGCAAGTACAAAGTTCGTAACGGATGCACCAATTTAGTTGAAATAGACAGTTTTTGCATGTAAACTCAATCCTGGTAGAATTCCATAGCAAAGTACAAAGTTCGTATCGGATGCACCAATTTAGTTGAAATAGACAGTTTTTGCATGTAAACTCAATCCTGGTATAATTCCATAGCAAAGTACAAAGTTCATAACGGATGCACCAATTTAGTTGAAATAGACAGTTTTTGCATGTAAACTCAATCCTGGCAGAATTCCATAGCAAAGTACAAAGTTCATAACGGATGCACCAATTTAGTTGAAATAGACAGTTTTTGCATGTAAACTCAATCCTGGTAGAATTCCATAGCAAAGTACAAAGTTCGTATCGGATGCACCAATTTAGTTGAAATAGACAGTTTTTGCATGTAAACTCAATCCTGGTAGAATTCCATAGCAAAGTACAAAGTTCGTATCGGATGCACCAATTTAGTTGAAATAGACAGTTTTTGCATGTAAACTCAATCCTGGTAGAATTCCATAGCAAAGTACAAAGTTCGTAACGGATGCACCAATTTAGTTGAAATAGACAGTTTTTGCATGTAAACTCAATCCTGGTAGAATTCCATAGCAAAGTACAAAGTTCGTATCGGATGCACCAATTTAGTTGAAATAGACAGTTTTTGCATGTAAACTCAATCCTGGTAGAATTCCATAGCAAAGTACAAAGTTCGTATCGGATGCACCAATTTAGTTGAAATAGACAGTTTTTGCATGTAAACTCAATCCTGGTAGAATTCCATAGCAAAGTACAAAGTTCGTATCGGATGCACCAATTTAGTTGAAATAGACAGTTTTTGCATGTAAACTCAATCCTGGTAGAATTCCATAGCAAAGTACAAAGTTCGTAACGGATGCACCAATTTAGTTGAATAGACAGTTTTTGCATGTAAACTCAATCCTGGTAGAATTCCATAGCAAAGTACAAAGTTCGGTTTGGATGCACCAATTTAGTTGAAATAGACAGTTTTTGCATGTAAACTCAATCCTGGTAGAATTCCATAGCAAAGTACAAAGTTCGTAACGGATGCACCAATTTAGTTGAAATAGACAGTTTTTGCATGTAAACTCAATCCTGGTAGAATTCCATAGCAAAGTACAAAGTTCGTATCGGATGCACCAATTTAGTTGAAATAGACAGTTTTTGCATGTAAACTCAATCCTGGTAGAATTCCATAGCAAAGTACAAAGTTCGTATCGGATGCACCAATTTAGTTGAAATAGACAGTTTTTGCATGTAAACTCAATCCTGGTAGAATTCCATAGCAAAGTACAAAGTTCGTAACGGATGCACCAATTTAGTTGAAATAGACAGTTTTTTGCATGTAAACTCAATCCTGGTATTCAATTCCATAGCAAAGTACAAAGTTCGGTTTGGATGCACCAATTTAGTTGAAATAGACAGTTTTTGCATGTAAACTCAATCTGGTAGAATTCCATAGCAAAGTACAAAGTTCGTAACGGATGCACCAATTTAGTTGAAATAGACAGTTTTTGCATGTAAACTCAATCCTGGTAGAATTCCATAGCAAAGTACAAAGTTCGTATCGGATGCACCAATTTAGTTGAAATAGACAGTTTTTGCATGTAAACTCAATCCTGGTAGAATTCCATAGCAAAGTACAAAGTTCGTAACGGATGCACCAATTTAGTTGAAATAGACAGTTTTTGCATGTAAACTCAATCCTGGCAGAATTCCATAGCAAAGTACAAAGTTCATGACGGATGCACCAATTTAGTTGAAATAGACAGTTTTTGCATGTAAACTCAATCCTGGTAGAATTCCATAGCAAAGTACAAAGTTCGTAACGGATGCACCAATTTAGTTGAAATAGACAGTTTTTGCATGTAAACTCAATCCTGGTAGAATTCCATAGCAAAGTACAAAGTTCGTAACGGATGCACCAATTTAGTTGAAATAGACAGTTTTTGCATGTAAACTCAATCCTGGTAGAATTCCATAGCAAAGTACAAAGTTCGTATCGATGCACCAATTTAGTTGAAATAGACAGTTTTTGCATGTAAACTCAATCCTGGCAGAATTCCATAGCAAAGTACAAAGTTCGTATCGGATGCACCAATTTAGTTGAAATAGACAGTTTTTGCATGTAAACTCAATCCTGGTAGAATTCCATAGCAAAGTACAAAGTTCGTAACGGATGCACCAATTTAGTTGAAATAGACAGTTTTTGCATGTAAACTCAATCCTGGTAGAATTCCATAGCAAAGTACAAAGTTCGTAACGGATGCACCAATTTAGTTGAAATAGACAGTTTTTGCATGTAAACTCAATCCTGGCAGAATTCCATAGCAAAGTACAAAGTTCATGACGGATGCACCAATTTAGTTGAAATAGACAGTTTTTGCATGTAAACTCAATCCTGGTAGAATTCCATAGCAAAGTACAAAGTTCGTAACGGATGCACCAATTTAGTTGAAATAGACAGTTTTTGCATGTAAACTCAATCCTGGTAGAATTCCATAGCAAAGTACAAAGTTCGTAACGGATGCACCAATTTAGTTGAAATAGACAGTTTTTGCATGTAAACTCAATCCTGGTAGAATTCCATAGCAAAGTACAAAGTTCGTATCGGATGCACCAATTTAGTTGAAATAGACAGTTTTTGCATGTAAACTCAATCCTGGCAGAATTCCATAGCAAAGTACAAAGTTCATAACGGATGCACCAATTTAGTTGAAATAGACAGTTTTTGCATGTAAACTCAATCCTGGTAGAATTCCATAGCAATGTTCAAAGTTCATAACGGATGCACGAATTTAGTTGAAATAGACAGTTTTTGCATGTAAACTCAATCTTGGTAGAATTCCATAGCAAAGTACAAAGTTCATAACGGATGCACCAATTTAGTTGAAATAGACAGTTTTTGCATGTAAACTCAATCCTGGTAGAATTCCATAGCAAAGTACAAAGTTCGTATCGGATGCACCAATTTAGTTGAAATAGACAGTTTTTGCATGTAAACTCAATCCTGGTATAATTCCATAGCAAAGTACAAAGTTCATAACGGATGCACCAATTTAGTTGAAATAGACAGTTTTTGCATGTAAACTCAATCTTGGTAGAATTCCATAGCAAAGTACAAAGTTCATAACGGATGCACCAATTTAGTTGAAATAGACAGTTTTTGCATGTAACTCAATCCTGGTAGAATTCCATAGCAAAGTACAAAGTTCATAACGGATGCACCAATTTAGTTGAAATAGACAGTTTTTGCATGTAAACTCAATCCTGGTAGAATTCCATAGCAAAGTACAAAGTTCATAACGGATGCACCAATTTAGTTGAAATAGACAGTTTTTGCATGTAAACTCAATCCTGGTAGAATTCCATAGCAAAGTACAAAGTTCGTAACGGATGCACCAATTTAGTTGAAATAGACAGTTTTTGCATGTAAACTCAATCCTGGTAGAATTCCATAGCAAAGTACAAAGTTCATAACGGATGCACCAATTTAGTTGAAATAGACAGTTTTTGCATGTAAACTCAATCCTGGTAGAATTCCATAGCAAAGTACAAAGTTCGTAACGGATGCACCAATTTAGTTGAAATAGACAGTTTTTGCATGTAAACTCAATCCTGGTAGAATTCCCATAGCAAAGTACAAAGTTCATAACGGATGCACCAATTTAGTTGAAATAGACAGTTTTTGCATGTAAACTCAATCCTGGTAGAATTCCATAGCAAAGTACAAAGTTCGTATCGGATGCACCAATTTAGTTGAAATAGACAGTTTTTGCATGTAAACTCAATCCTGGTAGAATTCCATAGCAAAGTACAAAGTTCATAACGGATGCACCAATTTAGTTGAAATAGACAGTTTTTGCATGTAAACTCAATCCTGGTAGAATTCCATAGCAAAGTACAAAGTTCGTAACGGATGCACCAATTTAGTTGAAATAGACAGTTTTTGCATGTAAACTCAATCCTGGTAGAATTCCATAGCAAAGTACAAAGTTCGTAACGGATGCACCAATTTAGTTGAAATAGACAGTTTTTGCATGTAAACTCAATCCTGGTAGAATTCCATAGCAAAGTACAAAGTTCGTATCGGATGCACCAATTTAGTTGAAATAGACAGTTTTTGCATGTAAACTCAATCCTGGTAGAATTCCATAGCAAAGTACAAAGTTCATAACGGATGCACCAATTTAGTTGAAATAGACAGTTTTTGCATGTAAACTCAATCCTGGTAGAATTCCATAGCAAAGTACAAAGTTCATAACGGATGCACCAATTTAGTTGAAATAGACAGTTTTTGCATGTTAACTCAATCCTGGTAGAATTCCATAGCAAAGTACAAAGTTCGTAACGGATGCACCAATTTAGTTGAAATAGACAGTTTTTGCATGTAAACTCAATCCTGGTAGAATTCCATAGCAAAGTACAAAGTTCGTAACGGATGCACCAATTTAGTTGAAATAGACAGTTTTTGCATGTAAACTCAATCCTGGTAGAATTCCATATCAAAGTACAAAGTTCATAAACGGATGCACCAATTTAGTTGAAATAGACAGTTTATTGCATGTAAACTCAATCCTGGTAGAATTCCATAGCAAAGTACAAAGTTCGAATCGGATGCACGAATTTAGTTGAAATAGACAGTTTTTGCATGTAAACTCAATCCTGGTAGAATTCCATAGCAAAGTACAAAGTTCATAACGGATGCACCAATTTAGTTGAAATAGACAGTTTTTGCATGTAAACTCAATCCTGGCAGAATTCCATAGCAAAGTACAAAGTTCGAATCGGATGCACCAATTTAGTTGAAATAGACAGTTTTTGCATGTTAACTCAATCCTGGTAGAATTCCATAGCAAAGTACAAAGTTCGTATCGGATGCACGAATTACGTTCAAATAGACAGTTTTTGCATGTAAACTCAATCCTGGTAGAATTCCATAGCAAAGTACAAAGTTCATAACGGATGTACCAATTTAGTTGAAATAGACAGTTTTTGCATGTAAACTCAATCCTGGTAGAATTCCATATCAAAGTACAAAGTTCATAACGGATGCACCAATTTAGTTGAAATAGACAGTTTTTGCATGTAAACTCAATCCTGGTAGAATTCCATAGCAAAGTACAAAGTTCGAATCGGATGCACGAATTTAGTTGAAATAGACAGTTTTTGCATGTAAACTCAATCCTGGTAGAATTCCATAGCAAAGTACAAAGTTCGTATCGGATGCACGAATTTAGTTGAAATAGACAGTTTTTGCATGTAAACTCAATCCTGGTAGAATTCCATAGCAAAGTACAAAGTTCATAACGGATGCACCAATTTAGTTGAAATAGACAGTTTTTGCATGTAAACTCAATCCTGGTAGAATTCCATAGCAAAAGTACAAAGTTCGTATCGGATGCACGAATTTAGTTGAAATAGACAGTTTTTGCATGTAAACTCAATCCTGGTAGAATTCCATAGCAAAGTACAAAGTTCATAACGGATGCACCAATTTAGTTGAAATAGACAGTTTTTGCATGTAAACTCAATCCTGGCAGAATTCCATAGCAAAGTACAAAGTTCGAATCGGATGCACCAATTTAGTTGAAATAGACAGTTTTTGCATGTTAACTCAATCCTGGTAGAATTCCATAGCAAAGTACAAAGTTCGTAACGGATGCACCAATTTAGTTGAAATAGACAGTTTTTGCATGTAAACTCAATCCTGGTAGAATTCCATAGCAAAGTACAAAGTTCATAACGGATGTACCAATTTAGTTGAAATAGACAGTTTTTGCATGTAAACTCAATCCTGGTAGAATTCCATATCAAAGTACAAAGTTCATAACGGATGCACCAATTTAGTTGAAATAGACAGTTTTTGCATGTAAAACTCAATCCTGGTAGAATTCCATAGCAAAGTACAAAGTTCGAATCGGATGCACGAATTTAGTTGAAATAGACAGTTTTTGCATGTAAACTCAATCCTGGTAGAATTCCATAGCAAAGTACAAAGTTCGTATCGGATGCACGAATTTAGTTAAAATGGACAGTTTTTGCATGTAAACTCAATCCTGGTAGAATTCCATAGCAAAGTACAAAGTTCATAACGGATGCAACCAATTTAGTTGAAATAGACAGTTTTTGCATGTAAACTCAATCCTGGTAGAATTCCATAGCAAAGTACAAAGTTCGTAACGGATGCACCAATTTAGTTGAAATAGACAGTTTTTGCATGTAAACTCAATCCTGGTAGAATTCCATAGCAAAGTACAAAGTTCATAACGGATGCACCAATTTAGTTGAAATAGACAGTTTTTGCATGTAAACTCAATCCTGGTAGAATTCCATAGCAAAGTACAAAGTTCGTAACGGATGCACCAATTTAGTTGAAATAGACAGTTTTTGCATGTAAACTCAATCCTGGTAGAATTCCATAGCAAAGTACAAAGTTCGTATCGGATGCACGAATTTAGTTGAAATAGACAGTTTTTGCATGTAAACTCAATCCTGGTAGAATTCCATAGCAAAGTACAAAGTTCATAACGGATGCACCAATTTAGTTGAAATAGACAGTTTTTGCATGTAAACTCAATCCTGGTAGAATTCCATAGCAAAGTACAAAGTTCATAACGGATGCACCAATTTAGTTGAAATAGACAGTTTTTGCATGTAAACTCAATCCTGGTAGAATTCCATAGCAAAGTACAAAGTTCGAATCGGATGCACGAATTTAGTTGAAATAGACAGTTTTTGCATGTAAACTCAATCCTGGTAGAATTCCATAGCAAAGTACAAAGTTCGTATCGGATGCACGAATTTAGTTGAAATAGACAGTTTTTGCATGTAAACTCAATCCTGGTAGAATTCCATAGCAAAGTACAAAGTTCGTAACGGATGCACCAATTTAGTTGAAATAGACAGTTTTTGCATGTAAACTCAATCCTGGTAGAATTCCATAGCAAAGTACAAAGTTCATAACGGATGTACCAATTTAGTTGAAATAGACAGTTTTTGCATGTAAACTCAATCCTGGTAGAATTCCATAGCAAAGTACAAAGTTCATAACGGATGCACGAATTTAGTTGAAATAGACAGTTTTTGCATGTAAACTCAATCCTGGTAGAATTCCATAGCAAAGTACAAAGTTCGTATCGGATGCACGAATTTAGTTGAAATAGACAGTTTTTGCATGTAAACTCAATCCTGTAGAATTCCATAGCAAAGTACAAAGTTCATAACGGATGCACCAATTTAGTTGAAATAGACAGTTTTTGCATGTAAACTCAATCCTGGCAGAATTCCATAGCAAAGTACAAAGTTCGAATCGGATGCACCAATTTAGTTGAAATAGACAGTTTTTGCATGTAAACTCAATCCTGGTAGAATTCCATAGCAAAGTACAAAGTTCATAACGGATGCACCAATTTAGTTGAAATAGACAGTTTTTGCATGTAAACTCAATCCTGGTAGAATTCCATAGCAAAGTACAAAGTTCATAACGGATGCACCAATTTAGTTGAAATAGACAGTTTTTGCATGTAAACTCAATCCTGGTAGAATTCCATAGCAAAAGTACAAAAGTTCGTAACCGGATGCACCAATTTAGTTGAAATAGACAGTTTTTGCATGTAAAACTCAATCCTGGTAGAATTCCATAGCAAAGTACAAAGTTCATAACGGATGTACCAATTTAGTTGAAATAGACAGTTTTTGCATGTAAACTCAATCCTGGTAGAATTCCATATCAAAGTACAAAAGTTCATAACGGATGCACCAATTTAGTTGAAATAGACAGTTTTTGCATGTAAACTCAATCCTGGTAGAATTCCCATAGCAAAGTACAAAGTTCGAATCGGATGCACGAATTTAGTTGAAATAGGACAGTTTTTGCATGTAAACTCAATCCTGGTAGAATTCCATAGCAAAGTACAAAGTTCGTATCGGATGCACGAATTTAGTTGAAATAGACAGTTTTTGCATGTAAACTCAATCCTGGTAGAATTCCATAGCAAAGTACAAAGTTCATAACGGATGCACCAATTTAGTTGAAATAGACAGTTTTTGCATGTAAACTCAATCCTGGTAGAATTCCATAGCAAAGTACAAAGTTCGTAACGGATGCACCAATTTAGTTGAAATAGACAGTTTTTGCATGTAAACTCAATCCTGGTAGAATTCCATAGCAAAGTACAAAGTTCATAACGGATGCACCAATTTAGTTGAAATAGACAGTTTTTGCATGTAAACTCAATCCTGGTAGAATTCCATAGCAAAGTACAAAGTTCGTAACGGATGCACCAATTTAGTTGAAATAGACAGTTTTTGCATGTAAACTCAATCCTGGTAGAATTCCATAGCAAAGTACAAAGTTCATAACGGATGCACCAATTTAGTTGAAATAGACAGTTTTTGCATGTAAACTCAATCCTGGTAGAATTCCATAGCAAAGTACAAAGTTCGTATCGGATGCACCAATTTAGTTGAAATAGGACAGTTTTTTGCATGTAAACTCAATCCTGGTAGAATTCCATAGCAAAGTACAAAGTTCGTATCGGATGCACCAATTTAGTTGAAATAGACAGTTTTTGCATGTAAAACTCAATCCTGGCAGAATTCCATAGCAAAGTACAAAGTTCATAACGGATGCACCCAATTTAGTTGAAATAGACAGTTTTTGCATGTAAACTCAATCCTGGTAGAATTCCATAGCAAAGTACAAAGTTCGTAACGGATGCACCAATTTAGTTG